>NC_091479.1:26049578-26094578 GCF_036971445.1 Narcine bancroftii | reverse complement strand
ACGTCCAGGGAGTGCGTATGTTGTGCGACCTGTCAAAGGAGCCGGGGACATTTAAGCGTCTAATGACAAGGATAGGAAAATGCAGAATGATAATGGATCGATCGCCACAAACAGTTGGTGCTGAGGTAGGGAACATAGTCGCAATGCACATGTTCTATCGAACTCCCTCTTTCCACCTTGTAATGTGACAGAACGGGAGAATCCAATGACCTTGTCAGTGAATCCAGTGGTGCCCTGATACCCATACACAACCATACGGAAAGAAAATCTAATTTCTGTTGTTTTTTTTTTTGTCGATCAAATATCGAGTTTAGCTCGATATATGCTTACAAGAATTTCTGAAATATACTGTATCATTGTCAAACGTCATTGAGGTACAAATATTCCACATCTGTTGATACTCCCGAACTATGATATGAGCCACATCCTTTCAGTAACTGCATGAAGTTTGTCCCGGTTCCAGTGAGCGAGGACAAGTTCTTCTATCGTCGAAGAACTTTATAGCATCTTTCTGATGAATTCTGGAATTACATTTTCACAAAGGGAGATACACAAGTGGAATTTCAGTATCTCTTTCCAGGAACTCCGATGAAGGCAATCATCAGGTACAGTATCTTCTCGACACTGTGATATTAGGACAACGTGTTCTGTGCTACCAACAAGATCTCCAATTGAAACATTGATTGGTTCAACTTTCTTCATTTTATAACGCGAAGCTCCGCAGAGGCATAGATTTGGAGGTGATTAATACGACCTCCTTTTGTGCATGACGCTGTTGCTATTGTAAGGTGTTCAAAAGATTTTCGAATGAATCATAAACGAGATAGTTTATTTTTGGGCATGTGCAATAAGGTTTAACTTTCATTTCTTCTCTTTTTCTTGCTTTTCGGTTGGGTTTTATTTTTTTCTTATTTGACGGTTTGACTACACAATCTGCGATGGCTATTTGAATAATTTTCATATTTGAAATATTTCCTATATATTTATGGTTATTGCACATTGAATAATTGTATCGTCAATTGTTTAAATATTAAATACCAATAACTTATTTTTAAACGAAAAAAAAGGACTTTGGACCACACATTTTACTGAATAAGCGTGTGCCATTTTAAGTCATGACAAAATCTAGCGGGTTTTAATTAGACTAAAAAGAAGGAAAATCACGTTCAGTATCACACCCTTGACAGCGCCAGCGATTGGGACAGGGGTTCGAATCCTGATTTGTCTGTAAGGCTGCGGGTGAGTATGAGGTGTGTTTCAGGTTTCTTTCGACCGTTAGTAGGTTAATGATGTGTAATGGTGCGCACTGGATAGTGAGCCGAATTAGCCTGTTCCCATGCTGCATGTGTCAAAAAGACACAGATATAAATCTTGTCTCAAGAGATATTCTTTCAGGCACCAATTCCAAACTTACTCGATGACACAATATATAAACGTGATAAAGTCAATGGAAGAGTAAGTCATTCACCCCACTGCTGCTGGCTGCCTGATATTAAAAAATATATTTACACCAGGGCACATCCATGGTCATGGACGTTACAAACGCGTTTGGTACCACTCATTTGGGAAGATATTACGTGCAAATTATCATTTTTTTAAAAAAAGTTCATGCCGAATGAACATCTAATTTAAACAGGATTCTGTCTCCGTTCGATTCCCCTTGATAAAAATCCAGTGGACTCGAAACCCAGTGGCAATCGAAATTCACCAAGACAAATTATTATTAAACAGAAGTTGCTTTCAATGATCATTCAACAAGAAAACAGGATGAATCTCTGACTTATTACTATTAACCTAATTAACCTATCTTATCTCTAAGAGCACGCCTATGTCATATGTGTGTAAGTTCAAAAAAGTTATTTAATTCACAGTCCAGTCTCACCTTTCATTCATCCGAGTTCACTGGTTGCAGGAAATTATTAAACTGTGCACAGAATGTAACATTTATGAAGTTTACCAGGCTTTGCTGTGAAATTTAAATGGTTACCAGTCAGGAAGGTTCTTGTGGGTTTTCAAAAAGAGATACGATGCTCATTGGACACAAACTGCTTCTTACGATCAACCATGTCAGAGTCCTGTTGAAGACTTGCACCATCAGGGGTTTCCAGGTATACCCTCGTTCTGTCAGGCCACCACATATTTCCTTTTTGTTTCCCATATTTCAAGTGAAACATGAGGTTGCCAGTCCTCTCCTATTGTATGGA
Organism: Narcine bancroftii; assembly: GCF_036971445.1. Classification (NCBI taxonomy): domain Eukaryota; kingdom Metazoa; phylum Chordata; class Chondrichthyes; order Torpediniformes; family Narcinidae; genus Narcine; species Narcine bancroftii. The sequence continues at coordinate 26,092,374 of NC_091479.1, read as the reverse complement.
CCACAAGGGTTTTGAGCAAGCTAAACTAAGAACTCACAATCCGTCTTCAAAATGAGGTATTTCCACAAGCTTTCCAGTTTGTCCTGTTCCAATCCCATCTGCTGCTGCTGAACTGTAGAACTGTAACTCCATTATCTCTCCATCTCTCTCTCACCCACATGCAAACACACACACACACACACACACACACACACACACACACACACACACACACACACACACACACACACACACACACACACACACACACTCAGAGAAAACAACAAAACCCTTTTAGAAGTGCCAAATGCACTCTGACAGACTGCGGCACCGGGCCTAACCTTCTGAGTTCATTCATTACCTGCTTTCCGAAACAATATCCATTACTCCCCTGCATATACAATGCATATCTACTTGTGAAGTCTTCATAGACATTTTTAAAAGTTGTGCAAAGCTCTCGGAGCCCGGAGTGTCTGGCTTGAGCAGAGCTCCAGCATTTTCAATTAGATCTGATTCGAAGTGTTTGCATGTAACCTACATTTACCAATATCTCCTATAAAACACATCAACATACAATATGAAATATAACATGATCTGTCTACCCTGAGTATTTGAAATTTACCTCTGTCAGAATTCGAATGAATTGGAATATATATCGTGTGTCGGGCAGCCGTTGTACCAGAAGCATAAAATATTTTTCGGAATTTTGGAAAGCATCGATTGACCAAAAATTTAGATCATGCTAGAGTTTATTGAGGTGTGCAGGGATAGGATAGAAGGAAATCTCTGATCCTCCTCTAACTGTGGTTTGTATATCGTGTGACGTCATACCGATCGGTCAATAAGATAATGTAGTTGCATTTAAATAGAGATACAGATGCATTAATTACTTCATTCCAGTAAATGGATACATCAGTGCATAGAGAAGCTACTGCCTGAACTTCGTGGGAGAGCGGTGTCGATGGTCGTATTTATACCAGAGCCAAGAAGCGGGAGCATAGTATTCCAGTTCACTGAAATGTTGACAGAGTGTTGATCCAAATCTTGTGTATGGAAAAGATTTACCACTGATATAACACATGAAATGTGGCCCAGAGTGGGAAAAACGTGCTGGGTTTCGCACGGGGCAATGCGATGGACAAAAAAGCACGATTACCCAGCTCGGCGTCACCCCTGAGGTGGTGTTACCTCCTTCGGACGCGAATGGCCACTAAAATGCATCTGCCCATGAGTGCAATATAAAGAAAATTTAAGCAGAAAGGAAACGAAAGTGATTGTAACCCATAGATTCTCAAGGTAGGGTGTAGTTTCACAGGTGGGCTGTGGGAAAATTATGATGCTGTGTGGCAATAATGGGTTAGGGCTTAGGAACATTGCGGTGGGGCATGGAAATATTGCGCTGGTTTTGGGAATATTGTGGTGGGGCGAGGGGATATTGTGGTGGGAGGTGGGAATATTGTGGAGCATGTAGGAATATTGGGGTGGGGCGTTAGAATATTGTGGTGGGGCGTGCAAATATTGCGGTATGGCTTGGAAATATTGTGGTGAGCCACGGAAATATTCTGGTTGGGGTGGGGAAATTGTGGTGCTGCGTGGGAATATTGTGGTGGGGCGCGGGGATATCGTGGTGGGGGGTGGGAATATTGTGGTGGGGCGTGGATATATTTTGGTGGGGCGTTGAAATATCGTCGTTGGGCATGGCAATATTGTAGTGGGACGAGAAAACATTTTGGGAAACAATTAAAAGGTTGGTTTGAAAAATACACTCGTTATGTTGGTTTGAAAGATGCGACCTGGCAACCCTGAGTACAACACTATTTTGGTAACTTCTAAGTAAATTGACTTTGTTCTTTTTATTTTCGGAATTCGTGTTGTAGCTCTACAGATGTTTACCCATTGTTTCCTCATTGTTTCTCTTAATATATCCTTAGTTTCTTTTGACATGTCATTCCAAATGATCTAATTGGCGACGAGGATTACAAATGATCTTAACAATCATGTCTCCTTCCAGACCCATTTACCTTTTCAAGTCAATAGTAAGTGAGGTGTGTATCTGGATGCACGTTTCTCCACTAGTGTATGGCTGGTTGTGAGGTGGGGAAGAGTCTGACCGAAGCGCCAGCCTGAGAAGGATGCCAAGATTGGAAAAAATTAGGGAGAACCAGAGTGACAGAGTATTTTGATGTCATTTAGGAGGAATTGTTAGAGCAGCGTGCACACACACATTTTAAAACACTAAATATTTTCAGGACTTTTGCAGAATGCTTTTTGCAGGAGGCAACAAAGAATTGACAGAAGCTTTCCTGGGAGACCATGTGATATTTGCAGGCAAAGATAAACTGTTTTGTCTCAGACAGGGGGGTTGAAACAGAGAGAATAGTCACAGAAATTATTTTCTGAAGGGCAAAGTCGGAAATCTCTGATAGTATACCTGGTCGAAGGAGAAGAATGGTGGTGTGAAATGTGACTTGAAGGAAAGGCGATCATCTGGAGAACCCTGAAGGGGGCAGGATTCATCAGCAAGGCTGACTGTGAAGGAATCAGTTGTGGATGTCAAGGAAAAGGAATCTCTCTCTGAAAACCAACAAGAAACCTCCTGAGTGCTAACCATTTGCCTGTCAAGTACCAAAGATTGGTGAACATTGTTAATGCTAACATCTGTGCACAGTACAAGAATTGCCTGCAACCAGTGAGATTGGACTGTGATCTTTTCTAATCTTAAATATACATTCACACACCTGCACTTATTATCAGAGGCAGATTTAAGTAGTTACGTTGATAAGTTATGTTAACGTTTAATTCGGATTTCTTGTTCAAATATAATAAAAAACTACTTTTGTTTAAGTAATCTTGTGTTGTGGTGCTTATTTTTTACTGCTAGCTTTTAGGGTCCTCTGGACTCCGTAATACCAGAAAGAGTAATTCAGGAAGCGAGTGCAGTTTTAATGCACTCTATACGAGAAGAAATGTCAGGTGTTTTTATTCATTTTCTTCTTGGTCAGTATTCGTCCTATGTTTCAATCATTGATTTGTTAGATTTTTCAATTCTAAGACATGATAAAAAAATTTATTAACCTCTTTCAGGGATCTCACGCTGTTATCTTAATCTATTTCAGCCCTATGGCATATTCATAATGAGCAGACCAAGAAAGTAAAGGGGTTGTCAATATTCAGAGGGGTTCTTGAAGTTTGGGGTTTTACCTGATGTAGGCGACCAGCGTGCACCCTTTTGCCTATGATGCCAACAGACTCTGACAAATGAAACAAAGAATGAAGACCTTCTTGATGCTGATTTTAGGGTGAAATATCCTAACCATGCCAGTTGAAAATTGGAATATTTTAAATCACTGAAAAAGAAGTTTGAAAATAGATCAAAAATCACTTCATTATTCGCTGCGCAAACTAAAGGACTGAATAGAACCCTTGAAGCTAGCTATGAAAATTACCTACTGCTTTGCTCAACGGATATCTTTGAGACACTAAACACATTGAACAAGCAACTCCAAATAGCAGAGATGACGCTCGTTGATGCAGAAAAAAACATATTTGAATTCAAGACACTTCTCGAATGATGCCAAAGGAATATTTCTGCAAGAAATATCAGTCAACTTTATTGGTTGAATAAATGTGAGGTACTTAATGCTGCTACAAACGTCATGGTTGACCATTTGTAAATGTTGGTTACCGACTTTAATGATAGATATTGTGATTTAAAGTCAATGAATTTCCCTCTTGGTTAGCTCATCCATTGATGGTGGACTTGAGTGAAGTTCCAGCGCAATACCAAGAGGAGTTATCGGAGTTGCAACGTGATGAATCTGTGAAAACTCTGTTCAAGGTGAAAGGAACCATGATGTGGCCGTTTAACGAGATCGTAAAGAAAAATTGAACTGGACTACTTTAGCAAAGGAACAACTGATACATTTTCCAGCGTTTTATTTAGTAGAATGTGGCTTCACTACTGTCAGTGAATTGTTACAGTTTAAGAAACATTTCAAAATGTGGAGATTTAAGCTTGAAACTAACAAAGTTAGTCCCTGAAATTAAAAGAAATCTGCAGCCAACGTCAGGCGCGACGTTTAAACTGAAGTGACGACAATTGTTGAATTTGTGTTTGAGATGGTCGACGTTTTGAAGTAGTAGCTGAATATGAAATATTTGTTCCCGACCCAATTGCATTGAAATGCACTTGCAGTAAACGATTTAATGAAAACTAATTTTGTTTATATAACTTTTCCCATTAATGGTGGGGCGTAAATTTTTTTGAAAATTAACGTGGGGTCGAGAGGGCAAAAATGTTGAGAACCGCTGCTCTCAACCCTCTCTACATCTCTTGTGGATTGCATTGCAGCCGATCCCATGGTACACTCATCAACAGGCTGATGTTAAAAGCAATCTCCAAGGTTTTCAGCAAATTCTCTCTCCACAGATCCAGAGCCAACACAGTTCCCTCAATCTACCTGAATATTAAAATCCTGCAGGATTACAGCCACGTTGCCATGCAAAAGCCTTTTTGCTTTGGTAATTTGTTGTCCTCATCCGGGCTGGTGATTGCAGGTCGATCAAAAGTCACCGTCAGCTGTATATTTTAAACCTCGCCATTTCCAAACTCGATCAGCCAAGGTTGTATATGCTCTTAACTTATGCATATCCACAAACAAGTCAACGCTGTTCCTCAGGAACAGATCCAACAGGAACCCATATTGAACTTGCTGATGCTTTGGATACACTGCAACCTTGGATATTAGGCTCCCAATAACAACCGCTCTTCAGCTCCGACTCCGCGGTGACCACAAAATTATATCTGCCGATGTGTAGCTCAACTTTAAAGACATCCGCTTTATGTCTAATGCTGCCTGAATTAAATGCAAATTCTTTAGCCCATTACTTGCTACTTTTGACTTTGTCTCCCTATTGACATTTCACTGATTCCTTTGGCTGCAACTCTGCCCCAACTGCCTGGTCTTCCACACATTTTCCCTACCAGCTGTCCGTGCTTGTGGGACAACTTCGTCGTCATCTTCACTTTGGGTTCCATTCCCTGGCAGTCAAGTTTAAACAGCCCACAGTAAGCAAACCCTCCTGTCTGGAAATTGTTTCATTTTGAGTTAAGTTGCAACACGCCCCACTTTTCCACTTCAACCCTTCCCGATAAATGTTCCCAATGATGCAAAGTTTGAAACCACTCCCACGGCGCCAAGAACAACGTTTGGCTACCCCTTCCGCTTAGGAATATTCCTACCCGCTCACCGGCAGCCTGGACCCGAGACGTGGGAAGTAACACAATATTGTGGAATCTCTTATACGGTCCCACATTCTCCTCTCCTTTTGCCTCACTGTCTTCTAACTGAATTCACCATTCCCTTCTGAGACTCAGATGCCACTATTGTGCTATTTATCAGGCTACCGCCAGGCCCAGGTAGGTCTTCCCCTCAACAGCATACAAATATTATACATGTTGTTGAATGGACTCAGGTACAGATAAAGGTAAAGATTCCCTTATTGCAAGTTATCACTACATTTAGAATTTAACATAACTGAATTTTTAAAACTTTGTCCTACTTTAAAGCAGGCAAAGGGTCTCCATAGATTCCTGCATTTCTTACAGAATCCTACAGCAGCTGGTGTACTTGGGACGTCCCTCCTCCAAGTACTGACCAGTCCTGAGCCTGCTTAGCTTTCGATCCTATCACATTAACCTCTTCAGTCACCCATATGACTTTCCCCATCTTATCAGGCGTGATTGTATCCCTGTCAATCCTCTCTAGCACGTCCACAGCCTCCCTAATAGTTGTGCGTTCATCCATCTTATGAGATGCTGGAATTTGGAGTCTTAAGCAATTTAATGGGAGAACACAGTGGGCAGAATAACATCAGTGGGAGAAAAGGAATGGTTGACATATTGATCCTTACCGATAGTGCAGCGGAGACACAGTGGCACAACGTCACGAGGGTGGGAAGGGTTGCCCATGGAGCATTGGGCGATTGGTCAACTATGGAGAATGAAGATTGATTCATTCAGAAATGGATAAAGTTGGAGTTGGGATGCGGAAACAACATTAACTGAAAGGGGCCTGATAAATGGGCCGAGGGGCAAGGGAAAATAAAGGAACCACGATAAGAAATATGGAAAACACGGGGTGAAATGAACGATCCCTGATGGAGAGTGAAAGTTTCCATCGAAGGGTCTTGGTGAAAGAATCGCACACGTGGATCATTGATAAATGTGAGTTGAAGGAGGCATGAGGCAAGAGGTGAACAGCAAACGACACTGGGAGGAATCTCAACAGGATGTTCCCTCTTGAAAGAATGTGGAAAGGCAACAGTGGAAACAGAATGGATCGGTTTAGGCGACATTTTGCGAAGCACCTCGACTTTTTCTGTGATGGCCAACCCGAGCTTAGGGCAGCATGCTGTTGAAACCCCGCTTCCCATATCTACACAAACGTGTTCATCTTTTACCCCACTCTCAGGGTGAGGCTGAACAGCTCACATTCTGCCTTATTGAATTCATTGGAAATGGTAACGTGTTCAGATATGCATACGTGCCTCTTTTCACAGATATGCTTCAGATGTCGTCATTCCCGCATTTGACCCCTTTTCAAACACGACACCTTCCTTCAGCCGTCCATTCACCCACACACAACCAATTCTTTCCTTGTCCATTCACACTTAAATATCATCTGAAGCTTTACCTCCCGTTTATTCTGTGCCCTCTCCATGTTGAATCCTGCCTATCAAATATATATGCCCCTCTCGACCCCAAATCCTCACCATCACCCGTCATGATTCACCGCTTTCCAGTTAAGATATACGCAAACATCTTACCAACAGTGAGGCTCTGTTATTGGCATACGTAAGATTTATTGACCAGGAAGAGTCTCATGAAGAGATGTTGTTTTGCGAATAACTAGAAAAACCTCTACTGCAGTTGATATCCACAGCAAGCTGAAATGTTATTTGGATGAAAATGAAATTTATTACGTTTATGCCACAAAGCTTCTTTAACTGGATTATATCGACGTCGACGTTGAATGACATCTTGACTCAGATCAGGATAAAATAAAAGACTCTACTATTCTGAATCCATAACGGGAGTTGTCTTCGTCCCGGATTTGGTACTGCAAGTCGAAGTATTGCTTCTCTCTCCAAATAACTGAGACATTGAATTATTACTGGTCTCGGGGCTTGACCAGCTGAGGGTATTCTTCTTAAAGCTCTATGGGCTCTTTCCAGTCCCAATCCCCCAGAGAAAAATTATTGCCCTAATATTTGTAGAATCCAGTCTTTAAAGAAACGAAGAGGGTCTTGTCCTTCTATTCCTTCGGGCAAACCAACAATTTTGACATTATTCCTTCTGCTTTGATTTTCCAAATAATCTATTTTTCTTTCTAGCTCCTTCTTACGATCTCCTAATTCTCCACCTTGAACACGTTTTCAGTTAGAAGTTACTTATTGTTTACATTCCAAAAAAGCAGTCTGAATTTTAAAAAAATCTTCATAAGATGCATCCACACGTGTCTTAACCATATTTAATTCTGAACATATACCAGCATTCATTTGAACAATCTCATTCATTAGAGATTTAACATAGGTTGAATAACAGCATTTAATTGCATAAATTGTGAATCTCTAAATCTCAGCTCTGCTCTCTCTGACATGGTGGCAGAACAAGGTAACTGCAGCTCCTGCTGAAATTCAACAAAAGGACTTTTAAAAGATTTACTGCGGGTCTGGACTCCCAGAGATGGCATCCTGACTTCTTCAGGGAGTCGCTGCTGGTCTCCCCCCGCATCCTGTTGTATTCTCATCCATAAGTGAACAAAAATGACCTCTTCAGACAGCAATGCTGCCTGATGCATTTCCTTTTCAGCCTCCACAAGTGATCTTTGTGATTTAGGCAATAAAGAAATTGAGCCTGGGGCTGTTTCAAGTCGTCTTGGCCCCAGATCTTCAGCACTTCAAAAATGCATCTTCTTTTGAACTTGAGATTTAGTATTTTTCCATTAATGGCCATAATAATTCCTTAATATTTTAAACTAAAATTTAAAAAATGTAGACTTGGAAACAAAGGGTTAAAAATGGGTATTTAAATGTCTGGCCAGAGAGGTCGTGTTTGCACGTCTAGACTCTATGCCATCTTGGTTTTTTGATACTGATTGTGTAGCAATGATTTTTGTTGATTCATTGCCAGATATGAGGAAAAGACGAAGTCCACCATTATCTCCTAAAGAAAAATTTGGTAGTTCTGGAAACGGAAGAAATGGGAAAAATGGGAATGGGAAGAGTCCACCTCCTTCAGAAATGAGATCTTCGAGATTGGAGTCTTTTGGATGAAAAGAAGAATTTTCTTACTTTATTTTTTTTTGTTATTATGAACATTTGGATATTACTAATTGTTTGGCTGGGGAGGGGAAGATTTGCACTAAGTTCTTTACTAGTAATCAGCCACTGGTGGGTGATCCACACCCAATTTTTGTTTAGGGGATTACTACCTTTTGGTAGTTTTTTTTGGGGGGGGGTGATTTTTAAAACTTTTTTTAATATATATTTTTTAACTTATATCTTAGTTTTTAATTTGTGATTTTTTTAATAGGAGGGCCTATATACGTTGATTTGAGTTTTTATAAAGATATTATTGCTATTTAGTAATAATAAAAAATATGTCGAAGTTGAGGTTTGCTACTTTTAATGTTCGAAGATTAACTAATCCGATCAAACAAAAGCGAGTCTTGGCGTATATTAAGAAAATGAAAATTGATATTGCCGTTTCACAAGAAACACATCTGAATGTGAAGGAATGTGTGAAATTAAAAAGGGATTGGGTTGGGCATGTATATTTTTCTTAATTTAATTCTAATGCTAAAGGTGTAAGAATTTGGATACATTAAATTTTTAGAATTACAATCAATGGAAGAAAAGGCAGGATGTATCATTAAATTGAATTGTAAGATTTTTAGTGAATTTTGTACCTGATTTAATATTTATGCTCCAAATGCAGATGATGAAGTATTTATTTCGGATGCATTTTTATGTTTGGGTCAAGCTAATGATAATAGTTTAGTTGGTGGTGATTTCAATCGTGTTTTGGAAACTTTATTAGATAAAACTCCGAAGAAAGTTAAAAAATCCAAGATGGCAATGCAGGTCAAAGTGTTGATGTAAGATCTTAATTTAGTAGATAATCCGACAGAGAAAGATTTTTCTTTTATTCATCTAGACATGAATCGTTTTCAAGGATTGACTTCTTTTTAGTATTGGAACATTTACAAGGGAAAATACAACAAGTGGAATATAAAAGTAGGGTGATTTCAGATAATTCTCTGTTATATTTTGCATATGAAACATCTGAGAAAATTAAAAATACGGATTTTATTGATTTGTTGAAAAAACATTTTTTTTTGAAAGAAAATTCTAAATCTGTTCAAAGTAAGTTGGTATTATGGGATGCTATGAAAGCCTCTTTGAGAGGACAAATAATTAGTTATATGTCTAAAATTAGGGTTTAAAAATCGATTAAATCAGAGTCTTGAATTAGAGAAACAGATCGATGAGTTTGTAAATGAATTTCAGAAAGATGCTGCAGAAGATCAGAAAATAAAATTATCTAGGCTGAAATTGAAATATAATACCTTGCAATCTTATCAATTTGAATGTGTGATTAATAGGACTAATGGGGAGTAATACGAATGGGGAGAGAAAGCACACAAGGTATTGGCGTGGCAATTAAAGAAAGAACAGATATCGAGGACTATTAATACTGTTAGACGGAATTCTCTTATTACTTATAAACTTCGTGAGGTTAATGATGAATTTGATAAAAAGTTATATACATCTGAAGGAAAACAGGAAATTGGATCGATTGATTTATTTTAATCACAGTTGAATTTACCGATATTAGAGGATGGAGATACACAGGAGTGAGAAGAACCATTTACTCATTCAGAAATTAAAATGGCTATGCTCGAAATGCCAAATGGTAAATCGCCTCGTGATGATGGATTTTCGGTTGAATTTTATACATTTTTTAAAAATGATGATTTATCTACAGTGTTTGGGGATGCATTACGTCAAATGGAGAATATTATGGTTTACCTAGTCTTTTTTCTTGTGCTTTAATTACAGTAATTCCTGAAACAGATAGAGATCCTTTGAAGGTATCTTCATTTAGACCAATTTCTTTGTGAAATGTAGATTATAAAATAATAGCGAAAGTATTAGCGAATAGATTGGCTAAATTTTTACCAAAGTTGATTCATATTGATTAAACAGCCTTTATAAAGAATAGCTATGATTCAGATAATATTTTGCAAGAGATTAGTTTGATTAATAGATTTCGACAATCTTTACATCATCTGATTGTGATATCCTTAGATGCAGAAAAAGCATTTGATAGAGTTGAATGTAATCTTTTGTTTAAAGTTTTGGAGAAATTTAAGTTTGGTCCTTCTTTTATTGGTTGGATTAGGGCTCTATATAGTAAACTTGTAGCGAGAGTATTGACGAATGGATTGATTTTGGTATCTTTTAAGTTAACTCGATCAACTCATCAAGGTTGTCCTTTCTCAACAGCTTTGTTTGCATTAGTGATTGACCCTTTAGAACAGTTGATGAGACAAAATACACAGATACAAGGTATGAAAGTTTTAGATGAGGAGTATAAAATTAATTTATTTGCTGATGACGTATTGGTGTATTTATCAAATCCAGCTCAGTCACTTTGGCATTTGAAGGAATGTTTAATGCAATATGGATGTCTTTTTGGATATGAAGTTAATTGGGAAAAAAAGTGAAATATTACTGGTAAGTGAAGGAGATTATTCAGTTTATAAGAATATCATTAATTTGAAGTGGACTGATCAAATTAAATATCTGGGAATAATTTTGAATGTTAATTATCAATCTTTATATGAATTAAATTATGCTCCGTTAATGAAAAAAAAACGAATTTGATTAACTGGAAAGATTTATTTATTAATTTAATGGGAAAGATAAATACAATTAAGATGAATATCTTTCTGCATATACAATATTTGTTCCAATCTATTCCATATTTACTTGATAAATTTGTTTTCCGAGATTTAAATAAAATGGTTAGTGAGTTTTTATGGAGGGGTAATTTTTCGAGAGTAGCTTTGAATAAATTAACTTGGAAATAAGAGTTACAGGGATTATGTTTACCACATTTTAAAAATTATTATGAGGCAGCCCAACTTAAATTTACTCGTTAATTGATGGATTTGGTACGGCCTCCTAGTTGGGCTAAAATTGAAATGGCAAGTATTTCTGAATTTGAAATACATCAATTTTTGTTTAGGTGTAATATGAATTTGTTACAATATAATGTACCTCTACTAAAACATTTAATGAAGTTATGGAGAAAGAAAAATAAAATGATAGGTTCTAAGGGTAAATTATTGGCTTTGACTCCATTGTAGAATAATCAACTTATTTCCTTTTCAATACATAATCAAAGTTTATTGCATTGGAGATTCAAATGTGTGAAAAATTTAGGAGATTGTTTTAAACAGGTAAGTTTTTATCTTTTAATCAGATGAGGAAAGATTTTAGTACTGATAAGAATTCTTTATTTCTTTATTATCAAATTCGATCTTTGGTAAAATGTATGTTTGATAGAGATATGATTTTTCCTAAAATGACGAAATTTGAGACTTTGCTTATGAAGGTACTAGAAAAGGGATATATTTCATTTATGTGTCAAGTATTAGAGGATGGTATGGATAAAAAGGGTTGGGATTGATCTAAAATTAAATGGGAAGCGGATGTAGGTTTTACCTTTTCTGAAGAGGTTTGATTAGATATGTGTTATGATAGTGTAAGTATATTGATAAATGCACGTTATGCAATTATATTTGGATGAAAATGAAATAGCAAACGGAAACATTGTGCCTTGTGCTGCAGCTATTGCCCCAGCTCTGATGGGTAAAAAACAGGATGTTTAAAATTAAAGTAAGATGAAAATCCAAACATGTTGGCTGCATATTGTGCGCTCCACTGATAAAACTTAATTGCCAAGAAAGTTTCCCCTGTTCTACATGAGATAGTGCATTCTGTGATCCAGTACATCAATGCCATAAATGCTAATGCAAATATATATTGCCCAAAAGATCCCATTTTTACTTTTCAAAACCGTGTATGCCCCACCATTAGCGGTAAAAGTTATATATTCGACATAAGCTTTCATTGAATCATTTACTGCATGTGCTTTTCAATGCAATTGGGTCGGGAATGCACGGGGATATGTATTTCATATTCAACTACTAATTCAATACGTCAACCATCTCAAAGACACATTCAACAATTGTCGTCACTTCAGTGTGAACCTCGCCCCTGATGATGGCTGCAGATTTATTTTGATTTGAGGGAATAACTTTGTTAGTTTCAAGCTTAAATCTCCAATTTTTGTAATTTCTCTTAACTTGTAGCAAATCACTTACAGCACTGAAGCTACATTCTACTAAATAAGGCGATGGAAAATGTATCAACAGTTCCCTTCCTCAGGTAATCCAGTTCAGTATTTCTTACATCATGGTTCTTTTCACTTTGAACAGAGTATTCACAGTGTCATCATTTTGCAACTCCGATAATTCATCTTGGTATTGCGATCGAATTTTAATGAAGTCCACCAGCAATGCCTTACCTAACCATGAGGGAAAATCATTGCCTTTAAATACAAAATCTATCATTGAAGTCAGTCATCAACATTTGCAAATGGTCAACAATCACGTTTGTAGCAGCATTACTTACTTCAAACTTATTCAACCTGTAGAATTGACAGTAATTTCTTGCAGACATATTGCTTTAGCACAATTCTTTAAGACTCATGAATTAAAATATCTTCATTTTTGCATCAAAAAGCGTCACCTTTGCGACTTGGAGTTGCTTGTTCAATGTATTTAGTTTCTCAAAATTATCTGTCAAACAACTCGAAAGGTGAGGGCTGGTGCACATCCTGTCTGAGTGCAGTTGGCTGTTCTAAAAGTTTTGTGTGTGTGTGTGTGTGTGTGTGTGTGTGTGTGTGTGTGTGTGTGTGTGTGTGTGTGTGTGTGTGTGTGTGTGTGTGTGTGTGTGTGTGTGCGAGAGAGAGATGAGGGAGGGAGAGAGAGAGAGAGTGATGGAGAGACAATTGAGTTACAGTTCTACAGTTCAGCATCAGCAGGTGGGATTGGAATAGGACAAGCTGGAAATTGGTGGAAAAACTCAATTTTGATGACGGGTTGTGAGTGCTTTGTTTAGCCTGGTCAAAGCCCTTTAGGACAGGCTGCATAATCTTTCACTTGAAATTATGGAAACAAAAAGGAATTCTGTAGTGATCTGAAAATGATTATCATCTGGAAATCCCTGATGGGGCATATTTATTCAGAAAGACACCGAAGAGTCATTATTTTCAATAATGTGTAGAAAATAGGAAGTTTCTCTATGCTCCTTCGGTACTGAAGATGGCGATGTATGAAGTCAATTAATTGCTGAACTGTATTAAACACAGAAAGTCATATTGAAGCTGGAGAGAAGAATGGAAGTGTCTTCCTCGGGATTGAAGATCGCAACACGTGGCGATCTGCACGGATATGTGTTGGATCTTCTCTATTCGTGACCTCGATCATAATGGATCTGGATGAAAACGTCGTTGGGTGTTTCCTTCAGTTTATTGTCTTCCTTCATAAATACCGTATATGTGCTTGCAGAAACAGGTTTCAGTGGAGGTAGGCAGAGGAGACTTGCCCCTACAGATCATGATATATCATAGAACCATAGAACACTAAAGCGCAGAAAACATGCCATTCGGCCCTTGTACTCTGCAGAGAAAGCAGCATGCCTCTCGTTTCACTGATCTGCACCATTCCATCACCATTCAGACCGCTCTCATCTAATGTAAGAATGCAAGAGTAATTCCGCAATTACAGCGTCAATGGCAACATGTTGCACGCTGCCATGACCCTATAAGTGAAAATGTTCACCCTTTTGCTCCCTCTAAATATTCCCCTTTCACTCTAAAGTCTTGTCCTATGGTATCTATCACTCCCAACCTAAGTGGAGAGCATCTCCATAAATTTACTCTGTCGACATCTCATAATTTTGAAAACCTCTATCTAATCTCCCCTCATTCTTCTACACTCAAAGGACTAAAGTCCTAACCTGTTTATTTTTTCCCTCTAATTCTACCGCTGGAACCCGGCAACATCCATGTCATCAGCAAACTTGCTTGTCCAATTTACCACATGATCATGTAGATCATTGATAGAGACATCAAACAAGAATAGCAACAGCGCTGATCCATGAGGAACACCACTAATTGCAGGTCTCCAGTCTGAGAAGCCATCATCTACCTCTCTCTGCCTTCTACCTTTCATTCAATTTCGAATCCTGTTTACAATCGTTCCATGAATACCTTTTCTCTGATCCTCCCGTGTGGTATCTTGTCAAAGGCCTTACTAGAGTCCATATAGACAACATCCACAGCATGTCTTTCGTCTAATTTCTTGGTAACCTCCTCGAAGACCTTGATGAGATTCGTAAATCACAATCTACCACGCATAAAACCATGCTGGCAATAATCTCTTGGCTGTCCAATCGTACATATCTGATCTCTTAGCCTCCAATAATAAGCCTACTCTGATATCAGGCTCATAATCCTGTAATTCCCTAGATTCCTAGTTTACTTTTGGAGTCTTTTGTTATCTACAGTACAACATATATTAACCTCCAATCCATTGGCACCTCAACCATGGACCCTGACATTTCTGCACTCGTCTCTCTCAAGGTCCGAGGGAATATCATCCCAGGCTCGGGGGATTTGTCTACCGTTATTTTCTATGAGACAGCCAAAAATCTCCTCCTCTTTAATCTCTATATGTTCCCTGCCACGACGTCGTTTTCCTTCCTTCCTTATACACCATGCCAACATTATGAGTATATATTGATGCAAAAAAAACATTGTTAAGATTACCTCTATCTCGTGAATCTCCACTCATAGACAACAATCATGATCTTCTAAGAGGCCAATTTTGTCCCTTACTCTTATTTTACTCTTAACATTCTTGTGAAATCCCTTCGAGTTTACCTTTACATTGTCTCCCAAAGAAATCGCCTGTCTTCTTCTTGACGTCCTAATGTTCTTCATCAATATTTCCTAAAATTTTCTTAACACTCATTTCCTCTTTGTTGCATGTATCTGTTATAGACCTTCTTAACCAGATCACCAAAATCTCTTCAAAACTATTTGAAATAAAGTATTCAAAAAGATACAAGGGATTTCCAAACACTTATGTTTTTCTTACCAAAATTCATGTTGACGTGAGGATCCCTTTTGGAACAGGGTTCGAACCAAGTACGTAAAAGGAGGGATTTCTCCTTTTCCATCGTTTACAGCCGAAACAATTCCGGTAACCATTCAAACGCCCCAGATCTCTAGCAGTGGGTTTCAGCAGGGTACGATATCATTGCCTCCATGAAATAGTACCTGCCTCATTACAATCGATATTAACGTCACTGGTATAGTGTTAGGTCTCCCGAGAGAAGGGAAATCATGAATTCAATGAGTCGTCAGCTGTAGAATTGCAGTCGGCAGAACTGAATGTGACATTAAATATAATTGGGTAGATGTTGTTTCTTAAAATTATAGATAAAGGGCACATTGGAACATAGGAAGTAGCAACAGGAGTAGGCCAAAAATGGCCCATCGAACCTGCTCCGCCATTCAATAAGTTCATGGCTGATCTAATTTATGACCTAACTCCACCTACCTGCCTTATCCCCATATCCCCTAATTCCTCTATCATGTAAAAAAATTATCTAACCGAATTTTAAATATGTTTAATGAAGCAGCATCAACCACTACACTGGTTAGTGAATTCCAAACATTCACTACTCTCTGGGAAAAAACTATTTTTCCTCATCTCTGTTCTAAATCTACTCCCCGAATCTTGAGACTGTTTCCTCTCATTTTAGGTTTCCCAGCCAGCTCAAAAAACTTTCCTACAAATATCCTATCCATACCCTTCATAATCCTATATGTTTCTATAATATCTCCTCTCATTCTTCAGAACTCAAGCGAATACAATCCTAGACGATTTAATCCTTCATCATGTTAACCCCTTCATCCCAGGGATCAACCTAGTAAACCTCCTGTTGACAGTCTCCAAAGCCAGTATATCCTTCCTCAAATATGGTGACCAGAATTGGACACAGTACTCCAGGTGCGGTCTCACCAGTACCTTATACAGTTGCAACATTACCTCCCTTCTCCTGAATTCAATTCCCCTCGTGATGAAGGGCAACATTCCATTTGCCTTCTTAATAACCTGCTGCACCTGCAACCTAACTTTTTGCGATTCATGTACAAACATTCCCAAGTTTCTCTGCAGCACAGCATGTTGTAGTTTTTCACACTTTAAATAATATTCAGCTCTTTTATTTTTCTTGCCAAAGTGGATAACCTCACACTTACTAACACTGTACTCCATCTGCCAGACCTTTGCCCACTCATCCAGCTTAACTATATCCCTCTGCAGACTCTCCACATCCTCATTACAATTTGCTCTTGCACTCAATTTGTTGTCATCCGCAAACTTGGCTAAACCACATTTTGTCCCCTCCTCCAAGTCATCATTGTAGATGATGAACAGTTGTGGGCCTAATACTGACCCCTGCGGCACCCCACTTAGCACTCTCTGCCAACCTGAAAAACTCCCATTTATCCCGACTCTCTACATCCTGTCAGACAACCAATTTTCAATCCATGCCAATATACTTCCCTGGACTCCACTTTCCTGTAACTTACTAATCAGTCTCTTGTGCGACACCTTATCAAATGCTTTCTGGAAATCCAAATATACATCAACCTGTTCCCCTCTGTCCACCGCGCCGATTATATCCTCAAAGAATCCTAACAAGTTTGTCAAACAAGATCTTCCCCTTCTAAAACCATGCTGCGTCTGCCTGATTGAACCCTTACATTCCAAAAGTTTCACTATTTCATCTTTAATGACGGCTTCAAGCATTTTTCCAACTGCACACTTCAAGCTAATTGGCCGATAATTTCTAGTCTTCTGTCGACATCCCTTCTTAAAATGTGGCGTGACATTTGCTGTCTTCCAGTCTTCTGGGATCTGCCCAGAATCCAAGGAATTTTGGTATATGACCACCAATGCATCAAATATAACTTCTTCCATTTCCTTCAAAACCATTGGATGCATATCATCAGGACCGGGTGATTTGTCTGGCATTAGTCCCATTAGATTCTCCATCACTACTTCCTTTGTAAAAACTATTTTATCAAGGCCCTCCCCAACATTCGCATCCTTAACTCCGCACTTGGGCATGCTGGACGTGTCTTCCACCGTGAAGACTGACACAAAATATTTGTTCAATGCCTCGGCCATTTCCTCATGTTTTGCTACCAGTTTTCCTTTCTCATCCTCCAAGGGACCTATGTTAACTCTGGCCACCCTCTTCCGTTTTATATATTTAAAAAAAAATTTGCTTTCTGATTTTATATTTTTTGCCAATTTACTTTCAGAATCCTTTTTCCCATTTCTTATTATCCGCTTTGCAACCCCTTGTTGTCTCTTAGTTATCTCAGTCTTCCAGTTTTCCACTGCTCTTTGCAGCTTTGTACACCTGTGCCTTCAACTTTATACTCTCCTTTATTTCCTTTGTTCACCACGGTTGATTTTCCCCTCCCTTACTGCCCTATTTCCTGACCGGAAGATATTTTTGATGAGCATTACAAAATATTTATTTGAAAATCTTCCACTGTTCTTCAACCATTTCATCAATTAGCTTGTGCTCCCAGTCCACTCTGCCCAATTCATCCTATGGTAGTCACCCCCTTTTAAGCATAATATATTAGTTTTAGATCTAACTATTTCCCCTTCCATCTGAATGAGAAATTCAATCTACTATGAACGCTATTTCCCAGATGGTCTCTGACTATTACATCATTTACTCTACCTGTCTCATTGCACAACTCTAGATCCAGGAAAGCATTTTCGCTTGTTGGTTCCTTAACATGCTGCTCAAGAAAGCTATCGCAGATGCATTCTATGAAGTCGTCTTCCAGATTCCCATGACCAACTTGATTTTCCAAATCTATGTGGAAGTTAAAGTCCCCCATGACGACTGCCGTATAATTATACATGCCTCACTTATCTCTCTATTTATTTCCTGTGCCGCTAAACTATTGTTATTTGGTTGGCGATAGATAACACCCACCAATATATTTTTCCCTTTGTTATTCTTCATTTCTACCCAAAAGGACTCATCATTATGCTCTTTTGATCTTATATCATCCCTCACTACTGCCTGGAGCTCATCTTTGATTAAGAGTGCAACTCCACCTCCTTTACCATCCTGTCTATCTCTTTGCACCACCTGATACCCTTGAAAGTTTAATTCCTATTTAGGGTCACCTTGTAGCAATGTTTCTGTGATGGCTACCAAATCATAGGCATGGGTACAGATTTTCGCCTCACGTTCACTAAACTTATTTATAATTCTCCGGGCATTCAGATAAAGTGTGCTTATGCTCTTTGTCCTTTTAATATCTAGTGACTTCTGTAACCTTTTCTTTTGATTTTTCTGCCCACTATTTTTCTTTGTAATTTTCTTAAAACTATCATTGACCCGAAAACTCAGCGCACCATCAGATATTTTATTTTCTCCTCCCAACATTACTTTTCCTATTTTATTTTTCCTGACCATTACTTTATCTTCCCTACCCTTTTCCCTATCACTCTGGTTCCCATACCCCTGCCAAATTAGTTTAAAACTTGCCCCACTGCTGTACCAAACATACTTGCCAAAATGTTGACTCCTTTTGGATTTAGGTGAAACCCGTCCTTCTTGTAAAGATCATGCCTTCCCCAAAAGAAATCCCAATGATCCAAGAAGCCAATTCCTTGCCCTATACACCAGCACCACAGCCACACGTTCATTTTCCTTATCCTTACATTCTTTTCATCACTTGCATTTGGAACAGGTAGTAATCCCGAGATCACCACCCTAGCGTTCCTGTCTTTCAGCTTTTGTCCCAGCTCACTGTAATTCCTTTTTATTACCTCCTCCCTTTTCTTGCAATGTCGTTTGTACCCACATGTACCAAGACATCAGGCTGCTCTCCCTCTCCTCTCAGAATATTTTGGACCTGATTTGTGATGTCTTGTACCCTTGCACCAGGGAGGCAGCACACCATGCAGGTATACTTATCTGGGTCACAAAACCTCCTGTCTGTACCCCTGACAATGGAGTCCCCAAAATCTACTGCATATCTCCTTTTCCTTCTCTTTTGCATCACTCTGCCAGGCTCATTGCTATTGACCTGGTGCCTGTGGCCATCTTCTGTCCGGTCATCTCCCTCCATAGAATCCAACACAACTGTTGCTGAGCGGGATAGTCACTGGTGTGCTCTCTATTTTTCTCGCTTTTTTCGCTCCTCCCCTGACGGTTTCCCACTTACCTGACACGGGCTTTAGAGTAGTTATCGCCCTGAAAGTTGAGTCGATTGACTCTTCACTCTCCCTTACAAGCCGAAGGTCATCAATCTGCAACTCCATATCCCTAATTTGGTTCCTTAGTAACTATCAGTGCACCTGGTGCAAATGTGGCCATTTGGGAGGGTGGAGATCACCCATTGTTCCCACATCTGAGACCCAGTGCAGAGCACTAACCCTATTGGCATGGCTCTGAATATAAAGGCAAATAACTCAGCTTATCTTTTCTCCTTCCCTGCTTTCGCCGAAGCCTGATGAGCCAAAGCCTGGAAGTCTCACTCCTTCACTGCTCCACTCACTCACTGAGCCGCTCCCTCCCCTTTCACTCCTTTTATTGGCCCCTTGACCAATTAACCCCGTCACTTTCAACAAGCTCCTCCTCCTCCTCCGACTCACAGACGAATCTCTCCAAGCTCCTCCTCCGACTCCCAGCCAAACCAAGTTGGTCCAAGCCCCGGTTAGCCCCCGATTTTAATAGCTTACATTCTACTCACATTCAGCAAGCTTCTCCTCCTCCGACTCGCAGCCCGACTCTCTCCAATCTCCTCCTCCTCCGACTCCCAGCCGAACCAAGTACGCCCAAGCCCTGGTCAGCCCCTGACTTTAATAGCTTACCTTCTCCTCACTTTCAGCAAGCTCCTCCGACTCACAGCACGACTCTCTCCAAGCTCCTTCTCCGACACCCTGCCGAACCAATCAGCCGAACCAAATAGCACATTGCTATTAGTTACGCTGGAGTCATCAATTAAAGAAACCAACTTCCCTGGCAAGGAGCAATGGAACCAAGAGATGTGAAATAAAAATGCATGTCTTTCAAACAAAGTGTGGACGCTGTGGCTTATAATCCCACAACCCCACACCAGTCATGGCCAAAAATACGTGAAACTGTAGAATGAAAACACTGTAAATGTTAATGAGGGTGTTATCAAAAAAGAATATATGCTGTGTGTTATAATTTTAAATTATTAATTAGGAGGAATCAGTGGAAGAAACTTATCAAATAATAATAGACAGTCTTAATCATAGTTGGCACCGATCTGTGAAAGAAAGTTTGAGATAACATGTTTGACATTGGCACTAACATAATTGGAAAACAGCCCGTTTTAAGACAGCATCTAATGAGCGAGATAGGTAATACAACCAAAATGGTAGCCGTAAATATAGTCAAGTGCATTAACATTGGTGATTGAAACATCATATTAGATAAAATGAAGATGCAAATATACAAATATTATAATAAGGATATTATTATTCCGTGATGTAATCATTTCCTATAACAGCTTTTTAGCACCTATGCATAAGTATACTTGGTGATAGAAGTGATTTCAGAGTCTGTAAGTATGGAGACTGCCGCCAACTACCAATGATTCACTATGCGAAATTAAGGCTGTAAAACGATATTCGAGCCTGCTATCAGTTAATGTCGTTGCCAATTACTAATTTCACCCTCTCTCACCCTCTCTCTCTCTCCCTCTCTCTCTATCTCTCTCTCGCTCTCTCTCTCTCTCTCTCCCTCTCTCTCTCTCTCTCTCTCTCTCTCTCTGTCACTCTCTCTCTCAGAGTGCATCAACCACTCTAAGCCACTGCGTTGAAAAAACAGAATTTGTCTCTTCACTCCTCTTTGAAGCATATAATGTGTCAAATATATAAAGCTTATACTGAATCACAACAAATTTGTTCCCTATCAGTTTAATTGTATTATTTAATGCTTTCACAATCAGTCTTACTATATTTGGAAATAAATAGCGTCGGAGACTCCAAAACTATAGTGGATCGCTGAGAGGTTCAGAGGTGGAAAATCGGAAGAAGTCAATGGTTTTATCGTTCGCTCTATCAATCAACTTTATTTTGTTGTGAATTCCTTTTACCATATATCACTTGACATGGCCAGTTGTCAATTAGTTTTACGCAGATAAATACTTGAATACTCCGACATATGTCCTGCAGCAATGTAGATTCATGTTACAATTTCTCAGTACCTCCACCAACACGTGCATTTGCAAATTGTCACAGAGGGCATTCAGGAGGCCACTGGAAAATGGGGTAAAATATTTCTTTATATTAAATGGATATCTTTGGTATTAAATGCACTTGCTATTACAACCACCTTTGAGAATTTACAAATAAATGGTTTAAATTCTCCGTGCGTTTTGTAGATATCATTAAAGGATGCACCAACATGAGAGAGCATATGTGCCTCTATTTCAATTGATGACAGAACATTATTTTAATGTGGAAACCAGTCCAACAATGCAACTCCGGTGATATAGATCTTTTGTTGGCAGAATTATATTCGAGTTTTAAAAATGCTGCTGCAATCCGTCAAGAGAACCTAAAGGTGTAGCCGTGATTATAATATTAGGGGATTCAATTTCTAAATCACTGGGTTATTGTCCTCTTTTAAATACGACGATGCCCACGTCCTTTTGGAAACTCAACTTGGAACATATAGAGCGGTAAGGAAAGTGTTGTGGAAAGGAAAATTTGCTGGGGTAGCATTGCAAAAATTGACTTGGAATTATGCTTTAGGTAGCCGTCAACTGCCTCAGTTTCAGAAGTATTGTGAGACTGCACAATTAAAATTTGCCAATAGGATGTTAGATGTTACACAGCCGATTAGATGGGCAAAAGTTGAATAGGCTCCCGCTAACAATTTCAATAATCTTCCCATGTGAGTCCCCTCTTTATCGGGGGTTCTGTAAAAAATATTCAACAGCCTTTTTAAAAATATGTTACAAACAACATGAAAAACATTTGCTCGTCTTCTCCCCTGACGATTGTCATTCACTGAACCTTGTCGGATGGAGGAACAAATAGTTCACCGTGTTTGTTCAATGAGACGAGCCTGATGCGATGAACGGCAGGTTCATCTCGGTGGACTCTCCTTTTCTTGTATAAGAGCGTGTTGATACAATCCCCTTTAAATCTGCTCGTTTGAACCTTCTGTACATTGATCGTTATCTCGCGTGGAAAATGGGATATGCTGCCATTTACTACATTACATCCATTTACTTCCCACTGCTGGCAGTGGTGGGGATTCCTGGTACGTAACTGGAGCTGGCAATTGTCCGTCATGTCCATCCTTCTGAAAATCGTTTTGATATCCCTTACAGAAGACGAGTCTCGGGATGAAACATTTTCAGAACGCTCAAGCTTCGACCTTCTCATATTTTCTTTTTTTGTTATCTGTTTAACCTTCTGCTCACGGTTTATTTATTCATGTCAGCAGCAAGGTTCGTGCTAAAACTGATCCTGTTCCAGCATTTCCTTTGCTCTGGATTGCAATGCAAGGCTGAGAAATATGGCTCCATGTATTCGAGTCTATCGACGAAACCTTTTCACGTCCTCATAATTGAATTGAAGAAGAAGGAGAGTAGCCCACTCGCATTCCGTTCCGTGAGCCCTTGCCAGCTTGATATTTATATTTAAGATTCCATATGGCGAAGGCTCCAATCCTAAAGAAACACAGGATTTCGGACCCCACATTCTACCCACTATCAATGCACCCAGGATTTTCAGATCTCAACGGAGGAATAACTCTGAGATGAGTATCTGCTCGCAGGTAAAGCTGTGGACCTCAGAGTCCCGTTTAAAACAGCTGGAACATGAGGCGGAACCTCCGCTCCGGTTCCACTTTCTCGCCACCTCGATGGGACAAATGGAGATCGAGGCAGCTGACTTTATACTCAATGATTGTCAGCCAACCTGCCGGAAAAAATGGGTTGCGAATGTGTACATTATGGGCCAGGTGCACCAAGTAAAATAGGTCAGGTTCACATCTATTGAATTATCTGTTTTTCTCTTCGTTTCAGGTAATTTACTTGTGATTGTGATTCTCTCACGTGGAAAATGTGGACTGTCGAAATGTACAGCTCGTTACTTGGCTGGAATGGCAATGGCAGATTTAATAAGCGTTGTTTGTGGCGTTCTGTTGGATCATTATTCCCCATATTTGCTTATAACTCCGATATGCGCTCTCAACATTGTGGTGAGGCTTTCAGCCATGGATTCTTCAGTTTGGCTGACAGTGGCTTTTACTTTCGATCGCTCTATCGCCATTTGTAGTCAAAAGCTGAGGGAACGTTATTGCACCGAGAGAACGGCGGCTGTGCTGTCGCTAATTGTGATAATAGTAACCTGTGCCAGGTATGTTCCCTGCTACTTTGCTGTGAAACCGCTCTACATTATTGACCGCGTTCCATGGTACTGCATTGAAAACACTGCAATAGTCGATTCACCCCTATTCCATGCATACGACTTCTTCAATTGCATCATGACTCCTTTGCTAGCTTTCAGTTTAATTGTATTATTCAATGCTTTAACAATCAGTCATATTATATTTGTAAATAAATTGCGTCGCAAACTCCGAAACAATAGTGGGATGCAGAGGGATTCGGAGGTGGAAAATAGGAGGAAGTCAATGATTTTATTGTTTGCTCTATCCATAAACTTTATTTTGTTGTGGATTCCTTTTACCATATATAACATGACTTGGCCAGTTCAAAATTATTTTTATACAGACAAATACTTGAATAGCCCGACATTTGTCCTGCAGCAATGTGGATTCATGTTGCAATTTCTCAGTACCTGTACCAACACGTGCATTTATACATTGTCACAGAGGGCATTCAGGAAGCAGCTGAAGAATGTGGTAAACTATTTCTTTACATTAAATGGATATCTTTGTCATTAACTCCACTTGCTGTTACAATCATTGTTGAGAATTTACAAATAAATGTTATAAAATCTTCTTGCGTTTTGTAGTTTTATCATTAAAGGACATATCAACGATATTGTGCATCTGTTACCTCAAATTCCGTTGAAGACAGTGTATTATTTGAGTGTGGAAACCAGTCCTACAATTCTATTCCGGTGATATAGCTGTTTTGTTGGCAGAATTATATTCGAGGTTTTAAAATCCTGCTACAATCCGTCAAGAGAACAGAAGGGCGTAGAAGTGATTATGACATTAGGGGATTCATATTTTAAACCACTGTGTTATAGATATCTTTTAATTACGAGGAGGCGCACGTTCCTTTGGAGACTTAACTTGGAACATAAACGCTCATGTTAAAGAAAGTGATTTGGACGTACGGAAATTTCATTTTAAGATGTCCAACAATGTGAACGTATTTACTCATTCCGGACATCCCCCTCTCTTTATCAGCGCGGAAAAAAATTCATGTGCTAAAGAAGAAGGAATAATAAACCGCTGGAGATCCACTACTGGTCGAACAGCATCAGTGCAAGATATTACTTCCTCCGCGGTTCGGATGGGTCCCCTGACCACTTTCAGGTGGCCACAAGACCCAAATGTAAAACTGTAAAGCAGCCCATTGTACTCCCATGCGGCTGTCGGGTGGCCACTTGAAAATGGAGAACAGGTCAGGAGGTCGACCTAACTCTTCTCCTGTTGGTATAATATCCTGCTCCGAGAATCCCCCGTTGCATCTGAAAGCATCTATATTTAACACCAAATTGGGGTTTCCATAAGCTTGCTAGCTTGTCCTGTTCCATTCCCAGCAGCTGTTGCTGGCTGTAACACTAGAAGTGGTCTCTGTATGTCTCTCTATCTTCTCTCTCTCTCTCTCTCTTTCTCACACACACACACAAACACACACACACACACACACACACGTGCACACACACACACACACACACACACGCACACACACACACACACGTGCACACACACACACACACACACACACACACACACACACACACACACAACACACACACACACACACACACACACGCTCGCTCTGGCTTGTAAGAAAGCATTTGACATCTTGGCCTACATCGATCAATGTATTAAGAATAGGAGATGGGATGTTAATGTGAGGCTTTATGAAACATTTGTGAAGGCAGATTTGGGGGACGTTCTTGTCTATAAACTACAGGAGGAATATCATTAGGATTGAAATAGGGCAGAGAAGATTTACCAGGATGTTGCCGGATAATCAGGTGTTGAGTTACAAGGAAAGATTAAAAATATTATGACTTTATTCCTTGGAGCATAGGCGTATGAGTGGAGATTTGATAAAGGTTTACAAAATTGTGAGGGGTATAGCGTAACGAGCCCAAAAAAAACCCAAAACACAGCAGCAATAGACATGCACCATGGCAAGTATTTACTTAAACAAAAGTTGTTATTAATTTTAACATAAAAAACATAATCAAACTTTAACTTATCTCTATACTTAACTAACTCAAATTAACCCCCTTCTAATTCCAAGCACACGTGTATGTAATGTGTGTGTAAATTTAAGAAATTTTCATGGTTCACATTTCAATCGCACTTCTTTTTCTACGTTCTCTGGATGCAGGCATTTCTAATACTGTGCACAGGATTGAACATGTACCAAGTTCACCAGTCTTTGGTGCTCGAAAGTTAAATGTATACCGCCCAGGAAGACTCTTGTAGGGTTTGCAGTGAGAGATATTTGTTGTTCCAGGATTTCCACAACTGAGGTACCATCATTAGTCACCTCAATGTCTCGCTGATGAAACCTGCCCCTTCAGGGTTCTCGAGATGGTAACCTCTTCATTTCAATCTACGGCAGCGTACCTTTCTATTCCCTTTTTTCCAAGAGAAACATGAGACAGATAGCACTTCCAGCTATCCGCCGTTCTGTAGCTTTTATTCAGGTCCTGGCTTGCTCTGTTGAGCTGCTTTCAGTGTCACACACAGTAGCTGAGAGAGCACATTTTACACCCTCTCTCTCTCTCCCTCCCTCTCTCTCTCTCTCTCTCCAGCTGAGACTGCAAGAAAGCCCATGTGACTCCCTCGCTTGCAAACCCCCACCTCCTTCAGCAAGCAGTAGGAGGTTCTCCACTCTTAGTCAAGCCATCGTCTTAGATAAAAAACCCAGGAATGACCTTTCGGTGAGAACCCTGTAGGTACTTGCAAGCAGCCAGCCTGTCTCTCCAATCCAAACAAAAGCTATTCATTTAATGACGTCTTTTCAATTAGCACAAACTTGTGAAATTCTCCATAGATCCTGCAATGTTACTGAAGAGGAATTCTTCAGTAATTCAAATATGGTCTGTTTTAAAATGTGTATATGTACGTAACCTACTCTAAATTTACCCATTTCCCCCCAATATTTATCCATTACAATAGACAGAGTAAAGGCAAGTAGACTCTTTCCACAGGCAGAACCCTGGGGGAACGTTTGCACTCAGAGAGTGGTGGGAGTGTGGAACGAGCTGCCATCTGACGTGGTAAATGCGGGTTCACTGTTATGTTTTAAGAATAAATTGGATAGATACATGGATGGGAGAGGTCTGAGGGATCATGGAATGGGTGGGACTAGCGGAATAATATTTTCACACAGATTAGAAGGGTCGAATGGATGGTTTTCTGTGATTTAATGTTCTATTGTTCAAGTTCAATGATTCTAAGACCAGTCCTTAAGTTGGTGTTTAGTGGGCGAATGATCCTTTGATATCACAAGGCTAAGAGTTACTTCATTGTGGATTATCATAGTGGATGATGCCTGGGTGAAGGGTAAATCTTTTCACGTTTGGAATTTAATAAATCGAACAGAATAATACGCTTATAATTTAATAAAGGAGCTACCCGTTTACTCGAAACAAATATTTTACAAAAACCTTCAGCTATTCCCTGAATTTCCTCTGTGTCTGTCCATAAATAAATGTGTTGGTGCAGGTACAGAGCAATGTTAATATGAGCCCAAATTGTTGCAGGATATACAGTGGGATGCTGAAATAACTGCCTGTGAAAGCATAGTTTTCCTTTCGCCATTTAATGCCATAAACAATTTGGGGCATCCACAGTAAAATGAAATTGGCAGACAGAGGAAACAAGAAAATCATCGACTTTCTCCGTTTGTCCACCTCTGGATCGTTCCCATTTGGAATGCTGCATCTTATTTTTCGTCGGACTCCATTGCCTCCACAATGTGACTGACTGTCGCTGCATTAAAAATCACAGTGAAACCGATCGGTAATAACGGGTGAAAATATTGTCAATTAAGTCGTACATTGGCCAATCTGGAGATGTCATATATTCATCTCTGCTAACGCAGCGCTGTGCATTGACTGCGAGGTAATATGGAGCACACTGAGCGCCACTGAGTGCACCCACTCTCAGCCGTACCAGGTTCACTGTCCTCACAGTACAGTATCTTTACCGTAGCTTCTGGCAACTGATGGGGACGCAGTGATCAAAACTGAATGCGATAATGAACCAAAATGAACAGTCAGTGTCGGCGACCTGCAGGAGGAGTACCAGGGCGCAAAATGGCTTTCTCAATAAGAAATCCGCGAACCAATAGATAACATTGACCTGCGGCATTATAGCAGCAGCGATTAAAACCATAAGATCTGCTGCAGCCATCGCCACTAGATAGCGAATGATGTATTTGGAGAGAGAAGAATTTCCGCGGGATAGGATCACAATCGGAGTTAAATTCACTGAAGGAAATGTTAAAATAAAGTCTGTTATTTCAAAGTGGGAGCAAATTGATCAATCTGACTTCAGGATGAATTCCCAATGCATCGGATGTCAAACGACTTCCAAGGATGCAGGCTTTTACACGTAAACGCTATGACACAGTCAAATTATTTTCATAGAATTTGTCAGAGCACTCCACTTCAACAACAAAATATGAAAATGTCACTGCTGGCTGTCACGTGGAATTGGACTCTTTAAACATCACCTTTATCCTTCCAGCAAATACAATTGTGAACATTCATTCATGAATAATTCTATTCGTATCTTTTTTTTTGCCCATTACATATTGGACTCGTGTATGTTATCCCATTATAGTCGGTACAACTTACGTGCATGCGTGGCGGCAGGAAATAAGTATGTGGGTGTTTTGGCACGTTTAATTTATGAACACTTTCCCTTATCTCTGTGTGCGAGCATAAGATTGAACCCCAACAGTTTAATCATTTTAAATCCTCCACAGATGCCGGTCATCGCCCTCGTCCCTTGTCGGCTGAGGCCGAACGTTCACGCCAGAAAGAAAAATCGTTTCCCTCCTGAGACGTCTCCAATGCAATTGCGCGTCCATCTATGTTTATTTCTATATTTCACTCATCGTCACCTTAACGCACTGTTTCATCTCCGTTCCTGCTCCCTCCTCTCCCCGTGGTAGCCCCCGTCCACTCTCATAGGACTTACATTTTCTGGTCCATTCTCAGAGAGAGGTCTCGCCCTCCCCCCCCCCCCCCCCCCGCACCACCCACGCATTCGCAATGTGTAACGTCACGCACTTTTTTACATTTAGGTCTTGGCCTGAAAAACGTTTTATGAGTATTCCTGTCCTTGGATATTTCCAATTCAGATGACTCAGTCCAATATTAACGTGTTCACGGAATATTCTGGGGTCAGCAGTTCAGGTCCTCTGATTTCTGTTTCACTAACGACTTCTTGAGTAAGCTTGCAGATGCAGTCAAATTGGTGAGAGAATGAACACCGAATGGTAGTTTAGCGGGAAGCGTTGAGCGATTAAGGGATTTGAGAGAATAGGTGCATATTTCTCTGAACCTGAAGACGAGGGTGGACAGACGATGAAGATGTATTTTCACTCGCTGGTTTACATCAGTCCAGGAATTGGGTTGAAGTGTAAAGACGTCATGATGAAAGTGAACCATGTGTGTATGAGAGCAATTGGAGGAAAAGGCACACTTAATGAAACCTTAGGAAATCAGAACTGAACCCATTACTCTCAGTTTGATCTTACCAAAGATTTATAGAGTTGTAACATGACCATTCTGCTGCTGAACCCAATCCCCTTATTAATCAATCCCAGCATCCGTAGGCCTTCATAATAATCCTATCGACTTGTGCGGCGACCTTGAGGGATGTATGGATTTGCATGCCAAGGTACCTCTGTACATCGACCAACCATTCACCCCGTACTCTGCCTTTATTTCTGAGGTCTAATAAAATACAATGAAGATGGAAATACTGCCCGAAAGATTGAATTGCAAGGAGAGGATGGAGCATATGATACCAAATCACTGCTCACAGATGTTTTTGAATCCAAGATTGCGAAAGATAATTCAAATTCTAACAGTTTCACATTCAGATTACGTGAATAGAAAACTGCAGGACGTAGACTTAAAATAATCGGATAATGGACTCCTCCTTCACACAGTGCTTGGTGACTCTGGTGAATGAACAGCCAGAGGAGGTGACTGAATGGAGACAAGTGTACCCTTCCAAATGCCACCGCACAGGAACATGTGAAGGAATGGGTTCAAGGGATATTGGCAAAGTGTGAAATAGGACTTGCTGTGTGCCAGCTGAGCCGAAAGTCGTTGTTCAATGTTATTTGCCTAGATACAACATCAGGTGTTTGTGATCACATAGCGATCACAGCAAACATGATGTGAATTATGGAATTAAAATAACATCTGAAAATAACTGAAGACCAGGTCCAGGAGACAAAGTTCGACATTAACCGATTACCTCGTGAGATGGTAAACGTGGTCAAGGAATTTAACACCCCATAATCCAGGACACTAACAACATCAGACACAAATGGTATAATGCTCCCCTTGAGAAGAATGAAGCTGAACTTCGGACAGTCAGAAACAAGAGAGCAGTATCAGGGCTCAGAGGGAGGTCGGCTGTGTCCCGTCCTCAGCTGGAGAATGACACACCCCAGTGCAGGGACGCATAGGGCGAAAATGTTATTGGGGACCTGGTGGACTTGCCTTTTGTTGCCTTATAACATCAATTCTTCTGTTTGACGTCATGAATACAAGAAAAATTCGGAGTTCATGCTTAAATTTATAATAAATTAAACAACGATTTAAAAAAAATTAACTTCTGACAGTGAAGAAACAATTAGCCTTGATATCAAATATATTTGGGAATTAAATCTGACAGCATATTTTCTTTTAAATAACATCCTGTGAAACTAGATTCAGCAAATGCATATTAATAGACAACTGATCTACATTGTGGCATGCATTCTAAAATTATCTTCTGGCTTATCCGGAATACCAACCGCCGCCAGTACAGGATAGTAAATCCTGACTAACTGGTAAATTACGTGGTATCCCATTTGTCCGCCCTGGGCAGCGAACAGTTGTACGAAACAGAACACTTGCCTTTGTTCCCCGGTTAAC
Source organism: Narcine bancroftii (assembly GCF_036971445.1). Lineage (NCBI taxonomy): Eukaryota > Metazoa > Chordata > Chondrichthyes > Torpediniformes > Narcinidae > Narcine > Narcine bancroftii. The sequence continues at coordinate 26,061,769 of NC_091479.1, read as the reverse complement.
CGAGATTTTATACTGCAGAACGAGCCATATTTAATCAACCAGTACTCTCCGCTGACAAATTAGCTACAGGCAACTGGATAAACACTGAATAACAACTATTATTACACTCGAATACAAATTCTTCAGGGACATTGGAAGAATTTTGGCGGTGTTATTTGGATGGATGTTTGTGAAAAACATTGAAGCTCTCGTCCGTGTCCCGCGGTTGTGCCGATTCAGTAATACTTTCTTTGAATAATTTTGGCTGTGCCGTTAGCGTAGCGAGAGCGCGACGTTATTTGAGCACCAGCGGAGGTTTAGAATCCGGGAAATGCCTAAATGGAATATCTCTCGTTACCTGCATGGGATTCCCTCTGGTACCCCAGCTTACTCCCACTCTTCACACTCAACGGAGTTATATGAATTAGGGGTAACTGGGCATCACTGGTCTCAATTGGCGGAAATACCATCTGACGCCTGTGAGATGAAGAACAAAACCATATATAAAGCTCGGATACTTTTAACTAGTATATATATATATATATTTTTTTTTAACTAATATATATATATATTTAAAATATATATAATTATATATATATATATATATATTTATATATAGAATATGAAACAACACAGTTCGGTCTCTTCTTATCAAGACGTTGTGTCAACGTATATAAATTTATTGCACATCAATCTAACCTCCCCTTGCCTCAAAAACACCAATCCTCCAGTTTCTAACATGGATGTGCTTCTTCGGGAGAGTTTTAGAACTCCCGGATTGTATCACCCTCCACCATCACCGCAGGACCCACCGCATGTTGTTTTTTTTAAAAAAAAGATATGACATCTCTCTTACGTTTCCTCCACTCGATTTACAATGTTGTGCGATGTTGGGTAGTGCCACGTTGGGAAAAGATTGCTTGAATTGTACCTTTGCAAATCATGGAAACCTCGATAAGGTCGCACCTGTTTCTTCGTATTTACAAATAGAAATGTCCGCAATTACTCCAACCTTCCCCAAATGAAACCTTCTCCATTCCAGAAAATATCTTGTTAATTTACTTCTGCCCCTTCTCGGAAGCCATGTGTGCGCCAGCGCTCGACCTTCTGCTCCTGACTGCGGTCTTTCCGTTAGAATGTCCAGAATCCCGTTTCGGAGAGGTGATTTGAATTCCAGCGATGAAACTACACCGCCAACCTTGGTTTAGAAATGAAGAGGGGCCGATTGTTAAGAGGAAGAACGTAAGCACAGGTAGGCTAATCAAATAATGCGGTCGGCAGCAAATGAGAAGGAAAAATTAAGGGCATTGCAGCGGAGCTTGAACAGACTTTGGACACTTTCGACCCACCCTTTGCACGTAGGTGAAGAAAAGAAAGTTAACAATGGCAAATGTATGATCTATTAGGCATAAAGAATGTAAAATTTACCCGAAGGAGGAGAATGTAGGAAACCCCCAAAATAAATACCATGCTTCGTTGGCGGAGTTATCATCGAAGTGTGAGGTTACTTAATAAAGGCTAATGTGTTCAAGCATGTCGAGGGGAAAGAGGAATTGCTGGATGCCTTGATTTGTTCTAAATCATAGCCGTGCAGGACCTGAAGTACATGCACCAGGTCACTGAGCGAAATGTGGGAAATGATTTCGGGTTGGGGTGGGGTGGGGGAGAGTTGATGCTGATGTGATTAACCGCTGGCGCGGCAATATGAGTGGTATCAAGGAGAGTGAAAGGCAGCGTCGTTTCCATTTTACATGTAAAATCCTGAGAATTGAGGGCCAGCGAGCCTTAGGTCAGTGTGGGCAAACTAATGGACAGAATTATTGAGGATAGGATTTAAGAGAATTTGGAGGAGCAGAGTCTTCTCGTGGATACTGTGATCTCTCCACATTTCTCGTGCCTCAGGAGCAGGGGTTCGTGGGGTTGAGACAGATATTAATGAATGTATGGCGGGTCTATGGACAGTAGGAAATCCCGAACGAGCTGAAGACAGAAATCTGGCCAGCGAAGTGTGATAGCTCTTGCAGATAATCTTCACGTTAAATCCCAGAGAATTTTCACTACATGAGGGTAACAGTGAAAGGAAAGTGTTATGTTTGGAGTGCCGCAGTGGATCTGTGCTGGGACCCCTGCTCTTTATCACTTTTATAAATAACCTGGATGAAGTGGCGGGAAGGATGGGTCAATAAGTTTGTGGAGGACATGAAGGTTGGAGGAGTTGTGCATAAAGCTGAAGATTTATTGAAAATTACAATAGAATACAGATAATCAGCAGAGTGGAGCAGAAAAGAGGTGGATGGATTTCAATATTGATAAGTGTGGAAGGGCGAACCAGAAGGCTGAGTAGGGGGTGAATCGTTGATTATTTCAGAGGGTGGATGAACAGACCTTGGCGTGCAAATCATACATCGCTCAAGGTCGCCGCACAAGTTGATAGGATCATTAAGAAGGCCTACGGGATGCTGGGATTGATTAATAAGGGGATTGGATTCAGGAGCTGAGTGGTCATGTTACAACTTTATAAATCTTTGGTAAGATCACACTGAGAGTAATGGGTTCAGTTCTGGTTCCCTCATTACAGGAAGGATGTAGAAGCCATGGAGAGGGCACAGAGGTGATTTACCAGGATATTGCCTATATTGGGAAACATACCTTACGATTCAAGTTCAGCAGACCTGGGACGTTTCTCTTTGGAGCAGAGAAGAATGAAAAGAGACTGGATAGAAGACGTTAAGTGTATGAGAGACGTAGATAGGGTGGACAGCCAGAAACTGTTTTTCAGGGTAGGATCAGCAAACAACAGAGAACATATGTACAAATTTAAGGGAGGGATGATAAGAGAAGTCATTAGTGGTGTCTTTTACAGAGAGAGCTGTGGGTGCCTGGAATGCCTTGTCAGGGTTTGTGGGGGAGGCCTCAATATTGGAAAACATAAGAGATTTCTATACAGACACATGGATGAAAGGAAATCAGAGGGATATGTGGTAGGGAGGTTTCAGTACTTATTTTAGGAAGAAATATATGAGTCGATACAATAACGAGGGCCGATGGTCCTGTACCGTGCTGTAATGATCCATGGTTTATGAACCAAAGACGGCAAACAGAGACAAAGACGTAACCTCAGTCAACTCTCGGAGGAGCAATAGGAGATGGACAATGACCTCAGAGAGCACTTCTGCTCCGTTATACTCTGAATAAAAAGCTGAAGAGGGGAAAATTAGGGAAATAAATGGCAGTTCCTTCATTATAATCCGTATTACATCTGAGAAGGTGCAGACATCCATGAAGCGTATGAAGGGAGACAAATCAAGGCATGATCACATGTACTCTGTGGAAAAGTAGAGAGTGAATGGCAGTGACCCTCTCTGATATATATACAAAGTAACGATGAGGTACTAGAAGACTTTGAGGGTGGAATAAAGCGATGTTTACAAACATGAAAGGTTGCAGCGAACATTATAGGAATTTCAAGAGTCTGTAATCCGTGGTCAATAATTTACTATTGACTACCTTGTCTGTGACAGAATTTAATATTCTGCGAAGAAGATACACGTGCTTTTCACAGGACTAGTGATAGTCAATACTATCTATTTAAGTGAGTGGTCAAGTCTCACAAACCATTTGAAGATGAGACCGAGAAAGTTAAAGAATGCAGATCTCTACACGATATTTACTGAAATGTTCACACTGCATTAAATAGGTTTGCCGTCTGCTGGCCGGTTGTAATCCATGGATAGATATTTGAAGGCTTCGTTTAACAAAGCAGAGGGCGATGGTGAAAGGGTGTTTGTCGGATAAGAAGTTTGAATGGTATAAAAGGGCCCATTTCAGGGCTTATAGCCTTGTAAAAAAGCTCTGCTGCTGGTACTAAGCCGGGTCAGCGGGAAGCTGAGAAACAGCCCATTTCCGCAGGGCCCCTTCGTGACCCCACGTCTATGAATAGGCTCGAGACTCACGTGTTAGAGAAGCCATGGGTGTTTTTAACATCCCGTAAATCTGGAGCCCCGTGCCAAAGATGGTGGCGACAGGGTATGGCAGCGGACCACGGGGAGTTGCAGATCCGTGGGAAAGAGAGGACCTGCACCAGAAAGAGAAGAACATCCCCCGTCGGGTTGAGAAAATCTTAGAGACGATCACAGCAGCGGATCAGCCCGGGGAAAAGTCGCTGAAGGACCGACAAAAGCTACTCTGGGACTTGCATTCGTAGAACTCACGGCAGTTTGGGAACAGATGGAAATTAGCTCACGGAAGCAAAGATTCGGAAGGGCGCGATAGCAAAAATGGTTCCAGAAGGGCTACATGTGTCCAAGATTTTCCTGATCGTATAGGATATTTGGATCTGGATCTACGATATACAATGCTATGAACTGGGGTCACTGCGGAGGCAGAGGCTGTTAAATTTCCTTCTCGTTCTTTGATAATTGAGGGCGCCGTCCACTGTCCAAGGCGACACTTTAAGGAGTTCATATTTTGATCAATTTCATTTTTATATTATTGCATGACAATTGGAGATAAAACCTCATAATTCTTTAACAGGAGGACTATGGGGAGCGAATCCATAAATCTCTGCAGTCTGTCTTGTAGGTTGATATGAAAGACTATGAGAAGTTGGGCTTCAATAATAGAGGGATTGTATTCAAGTGTCGAGAGCTCAATGAATCTTTGGTAAGACCACACTTCGAGTAGTAGGTTAGGATGGCGGTCGAATTTGAAAGATTTAGAGACATTTCAGTGGCTTGGACATGCATATGGATGAAAGTAAAATGGAGGATAGAGAGATAAAAGGGGATAGTACTTTTCTTGGTTGAAAATCTTCCGCTGGGTGCTGTAAAATATCATGCAGGAGGTGGAAACCGAATGCAATCATTGACATCCCTTGAACGGAATTTCATTGTTAACAATTCAGAAAATACCGGATGTTATATAAATACAGTTGGAAAATTACTAAGGACCCAAACAGCTGAAAGAACTGGATAATAGATCTTCTGCATATCAGAATGGCAGCATGTATCAAACGTTCCAGCAAAGCCTCCTTCCCATCGTTTCAGCTCCTGCCTGCTGCTAGTTCCCGGAGACCCCATGCACCGGCAGCTGGGCGAATCCGCAGTAAAGCAGAGGGGAATATAAGAGAACAGAACACCCATTGGCACAATTAGTGCACCAGGAGGCGTCAATTGCTTGCAGTAACTGAACATCCATAATCATTTCGTCTTTCTTCGCAACCTGGATTAACTGCAGAAACAGCTTTTGATCAATGGATGCTTTCCCTTAAATCCGAGATTTGTCGCTATAATCTGAAATTTAATTTTTTAAAAGAATTCGCATTATGCTATGATGACGTATGTTCCTGCACTGTCAAACATTGTCCAAGACGGTGTGAGCCAGTTAAATTTAATTAATTTGTTTAATTGACAACAGAGAATGCAGTCGCTGCACTGGTTTCTCGACAATCACCATGATGCCGATTGGAGAAATACACTGACAATACGGGGCCATGTGTTCTTACCACTGTTGAAAACGTACCGTGGGTGGAGGTTAATGGCGTGTAAATTGGACGGGACGAACTCGAAGGACCGAATGGACTTGTTACAGTGATGTGTTTATAAATTTAAAATAAAAATTGAAAATAAATCCTGCTGTATTTCATCACCAAGAAATATTCTGATATTTCTTGACTTTGGATTTAAACTATTTTCCACCTTGACGCTGCTACACTCCACGGTTTTCCCGTAACGCCAAGCAAGGCGGGTGGCCGGTCCCTAACAAGGTACTGCTGCTCTAAACAGAAAAGCAATTCCGAATTTGAGGCGAGGGATTATGCGAAACCAATCAAGGCTATGTCAGTCTGACTGTCGCCGTCCTTGATTTGGTAGTGCGGCATTGCAGTCAAACGCAATGAATCCAGACAAAGTTTTCCTCCGCTCCCGTGAAATTAACGTGTGGAAAAAAATGTTTTGCCACATAATTCTAAATTGCATCCACCATGATCTCCAGCTGAAACGTGTGGGGAATTATACCGATGATATATTCATGCTTACAATCAAATATACAGTATAGTTTAAAGGTCGACCTTATTTTTGCTTCCTTCCATAACGTTCTTGTTCCTGAGAGGCTGATTCCCCTATTTTCAATGCTTCAGCTCAGCGACCTTCTTCAGTTTGCCCTGAATATGAGCTCTTTTCCATCCTCATTGTGCTGCTCCGAGATCCTCCGTTATGTTCTCACACACGAGTAATGAAGTGAATCACGGTGCGTCGCCTGCGCGCGCGGGACAGTTTGCTGCCAGAGTATCCTTGGCTTAAATGTGTGGGACAAAGGAACCACTGTGGGTGTTGGACCTGATTTAAAAGCATGCAGATGGAGCAACTCAGCGGGTCACGAGCCATGTGCAGACCATGCCGGCACCTTGTGTAGAAGTTGCACCCCTGCCAAAATTATTCTCGAATAAGTTTGCAAGGCTTGCAAATGGGTTGCAAATCAAAATAATCTCAACGCAGTAGAAGAAGGGTACGGAGAGGACCGAAGGTGTTTTTTTTTATATTTCGGACAAGCTGAAAAATGTGTCCCGCTGGTACTGTCAGATCGAAGCTCATTTCAATTATTATCAATTTCGACCTCGACGGCTGCCCATGACATGGGTCAAAGCTTACAACTGTGACAATGTCCGACTCACGCCTGTTTTGTTGATCTCTGAAACCCTTGACAATGTAGAAAACAATTTGTAAGATATCGCTGAGGCCAAATTTGAATGCTATTCTCCAAAGTACGCAAATGAGATCAATAAGATTGAAAGAATGCAGAGAAAGTTTACCAGAGGTTTCTCTGGACTTGAAGAGCAGAATGACGTTCGTTTTGACTTAATGATTTGGAGAATTGAGAATGAAGTGACCTTTGACAGTGGTGTACAATCTTATGAGCGGGGTGATGGAGGTGGGAGGGGGAATGGTAGAGACGGTAAATGCAAGTTGTTTTTTTCCCCGGATGTTGGGTGAGAGAAGAAAAAGGGGGAGGGATTAGGACTGAAGGGCGAGTCATTTAATGGGGGAAATTTCTTTACTCAGAAAGTGGAGAGACAGTGGAACAAGGTGTCGGTGGAAATGATGGCCGCGGGTTCAAATTTTATATTTGAGAGACATTTGGTGTCAACATGGACACTTGGATCTGATGGCCTGGTCGACCGTGCCTTCGGGTTGCGAGGTGTCTTCTGAATTAAATCGGACAACAATAATTCAGGTGATTACGTCTTCTCTGAGATGGTGGAGTAATTACTGTCGTTAATATTCACGGGACAATGGCTTTTAGTAACTTTAAATTAAATTTAGAAAAAACAGCATGTTAACAGACCAATTTTCCGTGCCGTCCAATTGCATCCAATTGACCTACAACCCCCGGTACATTTTGAAAGGTGAATGGAAATCGGAGCTCCCGGAGGAAACACAGGCATACACGGGGAACACATGCAGACAGCTCCAGACTTGTCACAGCACTGAGCTGATTGCTGCGCTTACTGTGGCTCCCAAACATAATATCCTACTTAAATTATTATGAAATTTATGGTAATGGCTTGAGATCAATTACGGTCAATGAATGGAATTTGACTCTTTATGTTTGCAGTACAATGAAGAAATTACAAGCATCAATATTTAGACTTACAAGGAACACCAACAACTGCAAGAACTGAATAATAGATTTCCTGCATATCCATTATGGCATTATGTATGAGGTCTTCAACCGAACTTCTCACAGTCATTATTTCATTTCATGCATAGTGTCGACATCTGAAGGCCGCTGTTGTGCTGAACCTCTCTGACGTGAAAGGACTTACACCAGTCTGAATCATCTACATTTTCAATAAAAGTGCCCCGGGTGGTTTCAGTTACTCGCAGTGACTGCGCAATAGCATTCACTTGGTCCCTTTCCACAATCCGGCTTTGCAACAGGAAAGGTTATATTCAGCCTATCATTCAACGAATCAAAGAAGTTCCGCAAATATCTGAAATTCTGCTCCGGGGGGTGAAATTAAAACATGCTTCTGTAAAGATTACCATTATTTCCACGATGCTTTATGCTTCCACAATGACAATAAATAAATTCCCATGAGAACTTTAAATCAGATGAATTTTAATTTATGCCCACTTTGCATAACAGCGGACTAAACGGAGGAACTTCTCGTTTCTCGCAACTTAATTTTAAAGGTGCTACTGACGTTTGTTTGGGGGGTGTTACATGCAATTCCTGTTTCCCTCCTCAAATCTGATTTATGTATGTGATCAACCGAATAAGCCTTTCCCCTCGTCTTTACTGGCCATGCAGGTTTTGACCCCGCTCTGCCTGACGTACAGGTTGATGGTATCTCTGAACATCTCAAGGATGTCCGAGATTTTAGTGCCATGTACCATATAGATCAAGTGTGCGTGGAGTTCCTTTTGTGTCAGAGAATTTAGAAGTTGTTTGGGAGGAATTGTTAGAGAAGGTTGCCGCAAACATTTAAAAACTTGGAATATTTACAGGATTTTTGCAGAGGCCTGCCTCGGTTGGTGTTCTCCAGATGATCCTTCTTCTTTCAGGTCACCTTTCAGACAGCCATACTTCTCCTTTGACCAGTTAGTCTTCCAAATGTTAGTTAGCTCTGTCCTTCTGGAACTGATTTCTGTCTCCTTTCTCTCTATTTCACACCCTCCCTCTCTGAGAGAAAAACTTCTGTTTGCTGCAAAGATCACATGCTCTCCCAGGAAAGCTGAATGCTGCAAATTTGTTGCTCTCTTTGCAAATGGCACTCTGCAAAATTCCTGCAAATATTCAGTGTTTTAAAATGTTTGTGTGCAACCTGCTCTGACGATTCCTTCCAAACACCTTTAAATACCCTGTCACACCTTTACGTTCCCACAATATCTACCGCACGTCCTTTACACATGAACTCAGCCAACCAGCCACATACATAATCCATTCATATCAACGCAAGCCTCTGTATGTACTCGGACTGTTTTCTCAGTGTGTCCGACAAGCAGACAATGCTGCTGCTTCGTGACAGGGTAAAACACCATCCTGGGATTCCCCAGTAAACAAAAAATACAATCTATGGATGTTTCGACCCACGACTCCTGATACCATTCACTGGGGATATTTCCTTTAATTACCATGTACAACTAAATTGACCACAACTATCGCAATCACAATTTATTGTCATGAGCACATTGCTAAATTCATAGTTTAGTGACAGCAAGAGGGTACAATCCTTTATATAAACTACCTTTCAAAATAAATGAAAATAGTAAAAAAAAAGAAAAAGAAGACTGAGTGAGATAGTGTCAGAGGTGCATTTCATTCACGAATCAGATGGCAGATGGGATAATGCTGTCTTTGTTCCGCTGAGTTATATTTTTAAGACTCTCCCATCTTTTACCGAAGGCGCAGAGTGAAGAGTGGAAAACACTCAAAACACTTCTAATGGATATTCATCCAAGCAGTGGCTCATGCGTAAAAATGATGAACTGCTTGGGAGGTTAGTTTCGAGCATATTAACTCTTAACTTAAAAGTGGCTTGAAGAATTAATCAACAGAGGATGCCATCTACCCGGCTCTTCAATCTTCGTTGGGACACCAGCATTATGCTATTATTCAGATTCTGGAGCTCAGAGTTTAAGTCCCTAACACTAGAAAACTTTATCGGCACACCTCGGGTAATGTAAAGCGTTCATCCAATCTGCGGCTGGCCTCGAATTTGTTGTACAGAAGCCAATCGATAGACATGTCTGATTTTCAATGGTCGGTGGAATTAAAATGTTTGACCATTTGAAGCTCGTTGCTGTTGCTGCGGCCGGAGATAAACTGAGCAACAAAACGGTTTCCCTGTAGGCATCCGGTCCCTGCTATGTCGAGGAGGCCACATGACAAGCACCAGTTGCAGCAATCGAACATTGCAGATTCACCAGTGAAGTGTAACTACCCTTGTCAGAGCTGTTTTGGGATACCAACAGTGGTGGCGGAGAAGGTGAAGAGGTCGTGAAGTATGGTCTCAGACCACTGCTCAGGCACACCTTGACAGTGGCTTGTTGAAATCACCTCGTGTCATTATTGGCTAGACCCTGAATTTAGCACCAGCCATGAAAAAATTCGCCCTCTCACCCTTGTACTGACAGCACCGGATACCGATCCATGTCAGGTTGCTACTGCAGAAACTGCTTGGAAGGGAGTCGGGTAAAGTCCACATTGCCGTGGTGTTGCTCTAGCTCAGATTGGTATAGCTCAATACTAACACACACACACACACACAAACGCGCATACACACCCACAAACATATACACACACAAACAAACGCACGCATACACACACACAAACACTCACACACATGTATGCATACACGCGCACACACACATACTCACAAACATGCACACACACACACACAACACACACACAAACACAAACTCACACACGCACACACACACACAAACACACGCACCCATGCTCCGGCACACACACTCACTCACACAAACACACACACATGCACGCGCATACACACCCACAAACACACACACAAATGCACACACGCACGCACGCACACACACGCATGCGCACACACACAGACACACACACGCACAAACACATACACACACGAACGCACACACACACAAACACACACACACGCACACACGAACGCAGACGCACACACGCACTCGCATACACACCCACAAACACACACACAAACACACAGACGCACGCACGCACACACACACACTGACGCACGCACACATGCTCGGGCACACACACACTCACACAAGCACACACACGCATTCGCATACACACCCACAAACACACACACGCACAAACACACAGATGCACGCACGCACACACACACACACACACATACACACACACGCACGCACGCACACACACAAACACACACACACACAAACACATACACAAACACGAAAACACACACAAACACACACACATGCACCCATGCTCGGGCACACACGCACTCGCATACACACCCACAAACACACACACGCACACACACATGCACGACACACACACACACTCAAACAAACACACACACATACACACACACGCACGCGCAACCACACACAAATACACACACACACGCACAAACACATACACACACACACACACACACACACACAAACACACACACACACGCACAAACACATACACACACACACACACACACAAACACACACACACACCCATGCTCGGGCACACACGCACTCGCATACACAGCCACAAACACACACACAAACACACAGACGCACGGACACACGCACGCACACACACACTCACGGGCACCCACACACAAACACACACACACGCAAAAACACATACACTCACACAAACACACACACACATACACACACACACCCATGCTCGGGTACACGCACACTCACACAAACACACACACTCACTCGCACACACACCTACAAACACACACACAAACCCACAGATGCACACGCACACACACACACACACAAACACACACACACACACGCACACATACACATACACACACATGCACGCGCACGGACGCACGCACGCACAAACACTCACAAACATACACACACCCACGCTGACGCACACACACTCTCACACGCACATCCACACAAACACACACACGCATGCACATACACACACACAGAGAAATAAATGCACAAACACACACACGCACATGCACACTCACACACACAAACACACACACACGCAAAAACACATACACTCACACAAACACACACACACATACACACACACACACCCATGCTCGGGTACACGCACACTCACACAAACACACACACTCACTCGCACACTAACCTACAAACACACACACAAACCCACAGATGCACGTGCACACACACACAAACACACACACGAATGCACACGCACGCACGCACAAACACACGCACACATACGCACGCGCTCACACACACACAGTCACAAACACACAAACACACACACACGCAGGCACACACACATTCACAAACACACACATGCACACACTCGCATACACGAATGCACACACACGCATGCACACACACACACACACAATAACACATACACAGGCACACACACATGCAGACGCACAAACACAAAAACACACACACACACACAAACACACCCACACACAAATACGCACACACACGCACGCAAACACACACACGCACACACACACAAACACACACACACACCTACGCTCGCGCTCACACACA
>NC_091479.1:26032078-26034578 GCF_036971445.1 Narcine bancroftii | reverse complement strand
ATACGCACACACAGACACGCACGTGCACACTCACACACAAACAAGCACACAAACACACACACACAAACACGCACACACACGCACACTCACACACAAACACACACACAAACACACACACAAACACGCACACACACGCACACACACACAAACACACACACACACCCACGCTCGCTCTCACACACACACACACACAAACACACACACTAATGCACACGAACGCACGCACAAACACACGCACACATACGCACGCGCACACACACACACAGTCACAAACACACAAACACACACACACACGCAGACACACACACATGCACAAACACACACATGCACACACTCGCATACACGAACGCACACACACGCATGCACACACACGCACACACACAATAACACATACACAGGCACACACACATGCAGACGCACAAACACAAAAACACACACACACACACACAAACACACCCACACACAAATACGCACACACACGCACACACGCACACACACACACACACACACACATACACACACACGCACGCACGCACACACACAAACACACACACACACACGCGCGCACCCATGCTCGGGCACACACACACACTCACCAAACACACACACGCACTCGCATACACACCCACAAACACACACAAAACACACAGATGCACCCACGCATGCACACACACACACAAACACACACACGCACGCACACATACACACACACATGCACACAAACACATACACAAACACAAACACACACACACACGAACACACACACAAACACACACACATGCATGCAGACACACACAGACACACACACATGCACACAAAAATAAACACACACAGACAGGCACACACTCATGCAGGCGCACACAAACAAAAACACACACAAACACACAGAAACATACACACACACAAACTCACGCACCCATGCTCGGGAACACACACACACTCACACAAACACACACACACACACACATACACACGCATACACACCCACAAACACACAGACGCACACACGCACGCACAAACACACACACCCAAACACACACAAACACACAAACACACACAAACACACACACACAAACACACGCACCCATGCTCGGGAACACACACACTCACACAAACACACACACACACACTCGCATACACACCCACAAACACACAGACGGACACACGCACGCACGCACACACATACAAACACACACATGCACGCATGCATACACACACACGCACGCCAACCCACACACAAACACACACACATGCACAAAACCACACAAACACACACTCACACACACAAGCACCCATGCTCGGGCACACACACATACTCACACAAACACACATTCGCACTCGCATACACACACAAAAACACACACACATACACGCACCCATGCTCTGGCACACACACAGAGTCACACCAACACACGCACTCGCATACACACCCACAAACACATACACAAACACACAGACGCACGCATGCACGCACACACACACAAACACACACACACGCACACATACACACACACGCAATCGCACACACACACAAACACACACACGCACAAACACACACACACACACAAACACACACACGCACACACACACAAATACACACACGCATGCGCACACACACACAGACAAACACACGCACAAACACACACACACACATGCACGCTCTCACACACAAACACACACACACATGCAAGCACACGCACACAGGCATGCACACACACGCACACACACACGCGCATACATACCCACAAACACACTCACACAAACACACACATGCATGCACGCAGACACACACACAAACATACACACACTCACACATACACACACACACACATGCTCACGCACACGCACAAACACATACACACGCTCAAGGACACAGACACACACGCATGCATGCACACACACACAAACACACACATAGACGCGCACACACACACACACACACACACCCATGCTCGGGCACCCACAAACACACATACAAACACACAGACGCACGCACGCATGCACGCACACACACACAATCCCCCACACACACGCATGCACGCATACACATACACAAACGTACACACACGAAACCACACACAAACACACACACATGCATGCGCACACACACACACAGACACACACACATACACAAACACACACGCTCGCACACACACACACTCACACAAACACACACAAACATATGCACGCGCACACACACACACAAACACACACGCATGCACACACACACAAACACACACATGCACACACACACACAAACACACACGCGCACACACATACACACAAACACACACACAAACACACACACACGCTCAAACACATACACACACAAACACACACACGCACACACACACACACACAAACACACACGCACACGCACACACACACAAACACACACACATGCACAAACACATACACACACACGCACACATGCTCACAAACATGCACACACATACACACACGCTCAAGGACACAGACGCACACGCATGCATGCACACAC
>NC_091479.1:26004578-26009578 GCF_036971445.1 Narcine bancroftii | reverse complement strand
ACACGCACACACAAACACATACGCACACACAGACACGCACGTGCACACTCACACACAAACAAGCACACAAACACACACACACACACAAACATGCACACACACGCACACTCACACACAAACACACACACAAACACACACACACAAACACGCACACACACGCACACACACACACAAACACACACACACACCCACGCTCGCTCTCACACACACACACACACAAACACACACACGAATGCACACGAACGCACGCACAAACACACGCACACATACGCACGCGCACACACACACACAGTCACAAACACACAAACACACACACACACGCAGACACACACACATGCACAAACACACACATGCACACACTCGCATACACGAACGCACACACACGCATGCACACACACGCACACACACAATAACACATACACAGGCACACACACATGCAGACGCACAAACACAAAAACACACACACACACAAACACACCCACACACAAATACGCACACACACGCACGCACGCACACACACACACACACACACACACACATACACACACACGCACGCACGTACACACACACGCACGCACGCACACACACACACACATGCGCACCCATGCTCGGGCACACACACACACTCACCAAACACACACACACACTCGCATACACACCCACAAACACACACAAAACACACAGATGCACGCACGCATGCACACACACACAAACACACACACGCACGCACACATACACACACGCATGCACACAAACACATAAACAAACACAAACACACACACACACGAACACACACACAAACACACACACATGCATGCAGACACACACAGACACACACACATGCACACAAAAATAAACACACACAGACAGGCACACACTCATGCAGGCGCACACAAACAAAAACACACACAAACACACAAACACACACAAACATACACACACACAAACTCACGCACCCATGCTCGGGAACACACACACACTCACACAAACACACACACACACACACACACATACACACGCATACACACCCACAAACACACAGACGCACACACGCACGCACAAACACACACACCCAAACACACACAAACACACAAACACACACAAACACACACACACACAACCACACGCACCCATGCTCGGGAACACACACACTCACACAAACACACACACACACTCGCATACACACCCACAAACACACAGACAGACACACGCACGCACGCACACACATACAAACACACACATGCACGCATGCATACACACACACGCACGCCAACCCACACACAAACACACACACACATGCACAAACCCACACAAACACACACTCACACACACAAGCACCCATGCTCGGGCACACACACATACTCACACAAAGACACATTCGCACTCGCATACACACACAAAAACACACACACATACACGCACCCATGCTCTGGCACACACACACAGTCACACCAACACACGCACTCGCATACACACCCACAAACACATACACAAACACACAGACGCACGCATGCACGCACACACACACAAACACACACACGCACACATACACACACACGCAATCGCACACACACACAAACACACACACGCACAAACACACACACACACAAACACACACACGCACACACACACAAATACACACACGCATGCGCACACACACACAGACAAACACACGCACAAACACACACACACCCATGCACGCTCTCACACACAAACACACACAAACATGCACGCACGCGCACACAGGCATGCACACACACGCACACACACACGCGCATACATACCCACAAACACACTCACACAAACACACACATGCATGAACGCAGACACGCACACAAACATACACACACTCACACATACACACACACACACATGCTCACGCACACGCACAAACACATACACACGCTCAAGGACACAGACACACACGCATGCATGCACACACACACAAACACACACATAGACGAGCACACACACACACACACACACACATGCACTCGCATACACACCCACAAACACACATACAAACACACAGACGCACGCACGCACGCACGCACACACACACAAACCCACTCACACGCATGCACGCATACACATACACAAACATACACACACGAAACCACACACAAACACACACACATGCATGCGCACACACACACAGACACACACACATACACAAACACACACACGCTCGCGCACACACACTCACACAAACACACACAAACATATGCACGCGCACACACATACACAAACACACACGCATGCACACACACACAAACACACACATGCACACACACACACAAACACACACGCGCACACACATACACACAAACACACACACAAACACACACACACACTCAAACACATACACACACAAACACACACATGCACACGCACACACAAACACACACGCACACGCACACACACACAAACACACACACATGCACAAACACATACACACACACGCACACATGCTCACAAACATGCACACACATACACACACGCTCAAGGACACAGACACACACGCATGCATGCACACACTCACAAACACACACACTCGCACACACACATGCACGACACACACACACACAAACAAACACACACACATACACACACATGCACGCGCAACCACACACAAACACACACACACACACACACAAACACATACACACACACACACACACAAACACGCACACACACACCCATGTTCGGGCACACACGCACGCGCACACACACACACTCACAGAAACACACACAAACATATGCAGGCACACACACACAAACACACAGATGCACACACGCACGCACACACACACATAACAACACACACATGCACACACGCATACACCCACACACGCACGCGCACCCACAAACAAACACAGACACACGCACAAACACACACACACACACACATGCACCCATGCTCGTACACACACTCATCCTCACACAAACACACACACTCACTCGCATACACACCCAAAACACACACACACACATACACGCACCCATGCTCTGGCACACACACACTCACACCAACACACGCACTCGCATACACACCCACAAACACACACACACGCACACATACACACACAAGCAATCACACACACACACAAACACACAAACACGCACAAACAAATACACACACACAAACACACACACACGCACAAACACACAAACACACACACACATGCACACACACACATACAAACACACACACGCACACGCACACACTCAAACACACACACATGCACAAACACATACACAGACACAAACACACACACACGAACACACACACAAACACACACGCATGCATGTGCACACACACAAACACACACACACGCACACATACACATACACACACACGCATGCACACGCACACAAACATACATGCACGCACTCACGCGCATGCACATACACGCACACACACACACGCATACACATCCACAAACACACACATGCACGCACACTCACACACACACAAACACACACACACACACACACGCACACTCACAAATGCTCACAAACATGCACGCACACACAGGCACACATACACGCTCAAGGACACAGACACACACGCATGCATGCACACACACACACACAAACACACACACGCACCCACGCTCACACAAACACACTCACACAAACACACACACACAAACACACACACACGTTCAAATACATACACACACAAGCACACACACGCACACACACACACAAACACACACACACACATACACACACGCACGCGCACACACACACACAAACACACACACATGCACAAACACATACACACACACGCACACAAACACATGCTCACAAACATGCACACCCACACACACACACACGCTCAAGGACACAGACACACACGCATGCATGCACACACTCACAAACACACACACACACGCACACACATATGCACGACACACTCACACACAAACAAACACACACATACACACACACGCACGCACAACCACACACAAACACATGCCCCCATTCTCAGGAACACACACACATTCACACAAACACACACACACATGCACTCGCATACACACACACACTCACACAAACACACACACACAAACACACACACACGTTCAAATACATACACACACAAGCACACACACGCACACACACACACACAAACACACACACACATACACGCACACACACGCACACACACACACACACAAACACACACACACATACACACACGCACGCGCACACACACACACACAAACACACACACATGCACAAACACATACACACACACGCACACACACACATGCTCACAAACATGCACACCCACACACACACACACGCTCAAGGACACAGACACACACGCATGCATGCACACACTCACAAACACACACACACACATACACACACGCACGCGCGCACACACACACAAACACACACACATGCACAAACACATACACACACACGCACACACACACATGCTCACAAACATGCACACACACACACACACACGCTCAAGGACACAGACACACACGCATGCATGCACACACTCACAAACACACACACACGCACACACACATGCACGACACACACACACACACACACAAACAAACACACACATACACACACACGCACGCGCAACCACACACAAACACATGCACCCATTCTCGGGAACACACACACATTCACACAAACACACACACACATGCACTCGCATACACACACACAAACACACAGACGCACACACGCACGCGCACCCACAAACAAACACAGATACACGCACAAACACACACAAACACACACACACACACACACACACACATGCACCCATGCTCGGGCACACACTCATACTCACACAAACACACACACTCACTCGCATACACAACCAAAACACACACACACATACACGCACCCATGCTCTGGCACACACACACTCACACCAACACACGCACTCGCATACACACCCAAAACACACACACACATACACGCACACATGCTCTGGCACACACACACTCACACCAACACAC
>NC_091479.1:25989578-25992078 GCF_036971445.1 Narcine bancroftii | reverse complement strand
ACGCAAAAACACACACACGCCCGCACACATACACACACGCACGCGCACAAACACATACACACACAAACACACACACACACACACAAACACACACACAAACACACACACACACACACACAAACACACACACAAACACACACACATGCACGCACACGCACACAGACACACACGCACAAACACACACACCCACGCTCGCGCACACACACACACTCACACAAATACACACAAACATATGCACGCACACACACACACACACAAACACACATGCACGCACACACACAAACACACACGCACACATGAACGCACACGCACACACGCACACACACATGCACACACTCGCATACACGAATGCGCACACACGCATGCACACACATGCACACAAACATAAACACACACAGACAGGCACACACACATGCAGGCGCACACTCACACACAAACACACACAAACACACACAAACACACAAACACACACAAACACACACACACACACACACAAACACACGCACCCATGCTCGGGAACACACACATACTCACATAAAAACACACACGCACTCGCATACACACACAAAAACACACACACATACACGAACCCATGCTGTGGCACACACACACACTGACACCAACACACGCACTCGCATACACACCCACAAACACACACACAAACACACAGACGCACGCATGCACGCACACACACAGACACACACACACGCACACATACACACACATGCAATCGCACACACCCACAAACACACACACGCACAAACACATACACACACAAACACACACACGCACACACGCACTCACACAAACACACACACGCATGCGCACACACACACAGACAAACACATGCACAAACACACACACACGCACGCACCCATGCTCGGGCACACACACACACACTCACACAATCACACACACACACATGCACTCGCATACACACCCACAAACACACACACAAACACACAGATGGACGCACGCACGCACGCACACACACAAACACACACGCGCACACGCACACACACAAACACGCACACACATGCACACACACACAAACACACACACGCTCGCGCACACATACACACTCACACAAACACACACACACATGCGCACACACACAGACAAACACATACGCGCACACACACAAACACACACACATGCACAAACATATAAACAAACAAACACACACACACAAACACACACACACATGCGCACACACACAGACACACATACATGTTCAAACACACACGCACACACACACACGCACGTGCATACATACCCACAAACACACACACACACATACACACACACGCTCGCACGCGCGCACACACACAAACACACACACGCACACAAACACACACACGCAAAAACACACACACACGCTCAAGGATACAGACACACACGCATGCATGCACACACACACACAAACATACACACACGCACACACACACAAACACACACACGCACACACACATGAGTGCACACACACATACTCACAAACACACACACCCATGCTCTGGAACAGACACACACTCACACTAACACACACACACATGCACTTGCATGCACTCACACAAACACACAGATGCACGCACGCACGCACGCACACACATACAAACACACACATGCACACACGCATACACACACATACGCACGCGCACACACACACAAACACACACAAACACACACACACACACACACGCACCCATGCTCGGGCACACACACATACTCACACAAACACACACACACACTCGCATACACACCCAAAACACACACACATACACGCACCCATGCGCTGGCACACACACACTCACACCAACACATGCACTCGCATACACACCCACAAACACACACACAAACTCACAGACGCACGCACGCACGCACACACAGACAAACACACACACACGCACACATACACACACACGCAATCGCACACACACACATACACACAAACAAGCACAAACAAATACACACACAGACACACACACACGCACAAACACACAAACACACACACGCATGCACACTCACACACACGCATGCACGCACGCACGTGCACACAGGCATGCACACACATGCACACACACACACTCATACATACCCACGAACACACACACACAATCACACACATGCATGCACGCAGACACACACACACGAACACGCACACAAACACACACACGCACACACACACACACACACATGCTCACAAATATGCACACACACACGCAAAAACACACACACACGCTCAAGGATACAGACACACACGCATGCATTCACACACATACTCACACAAACACACACACACACTCGCATACACACCCAAAACACACACACATACACGCACCCATGCGCTGGCACACACACACTCACACCAACACATGCACTCGCATACACACCCACAAACACACACACAAACTCACAGACCCACGCACGCATGCACACACAGACAAACACACACACGCACACACACACAATCGCACACACACACATACACACAAACAAGCAC
>NC_091479.1:25972078-25974578 GCF_036971445.1 Narcine bancroftii | reverse complement strand
CAAACACACACACACACATGCACCCATGCTCGGGCACACACTCATACTCACACAAACGCACACACTCACTCGCATACACAGCCAAAACACACACACACACACACACACACATGCACCCATGCTCTGGCACACACATTCTCACACCAACACACGCACTCGCATACACACCAACAAACACACACACACAAATACGCAGACGCACGCACGCACGCACACACAGACAAACACACACACACGCACACATACACACTCACGCAATCACACACACAAAAACACGCACAAACAAATACACACACAAACACACACACATGCACAAACACACACACGCATGCACACACACATACAAACACACACACACACACACACACACATGCACGCGCACACAGGCATGCACACACACGCACACACACACACACTCATACATACCCACAAACACACACACACAATCACACACATGCATGTACGCAGACACACACACACAAACATACACACACACACACATACACACACAGGCACACACACACATGCTCACAAACATGCACACGCACACGCACAAACACACACACGCTCATGGTCACAGACACACACGCATGCATGCACACACACACACACACACACAAACACACACACACACACACACACACATGCTTGGGCACACACAGACACTCACACAAACACACACACATGCACTCGCATACACACTCACAAACACACACACAAACACACAGATGCATGCACGCAAGCACGCACACACACACAAACACACACACACACACACACGCACGCATACACATACATGCACGCGCACCCACACACAAACACACACACATGCACACACACATACACACGCACAAACCCACACACACACACACACACACACACACACCCATGCTCGGGCACACACACACACTCACAAAACACACACACGCATACACACCCGCAAACACACACACAAACACACAGACGCACGTACGCATGCACACACACAAACACACACACACGCACACATACACACACGCAAAAACACACACACGCACGCACACATACACACACGCACACGCACAAACACATACACACACAAACACACACACACAAACACACACACAAACACACACACATGCACGCACACGCACACAGACACACACGCACAAACACACACACCCACGCTCGCGCACACACACACTCACACAAATACACACAAACATATGCACGCACACACACACACAAACACACATGCACGCACACACACAAACACACACGCACACATGAACGCACACGCACACACGCACACACACATGCACACACTCGCATACACGAATGCGCACACACGCATGCACACACATGCACACAAACATAAACACACACAGACAGGCACACACACATGCAGGCGCACACTCACACACAAACACACACAAACACACACAAACACACAAACACACACAAACACACACACACACACACAAACACACGCACCCATGCTCGGGAACACACACATACTCACATAAAAACACACACGCACTCGCATACACACACAAAAACACACACACATACACGAACCCATGCTGTGGCACACACACACACTGACACCAACACACGCACTCGCATACACACCCACAAACACACACACAAATACACAGACGCACGCATGCACGCACACACACAGACACACACACACGCACACATACACACACATGCAATCGCACACACCCACAAACACACACACAAACACACAGACGCACGTATGCATGCACACACACACAAACACACAAACACACACACATACACACACGCACAAACACATAAACACACACACGCGCACGCACGCGCACACAGGCATGCACGCACACGCACACACACACACTCATACATACCCACAAACACACACACACGTTCACACACATGCATGTACGCAGACACACACACACAAACATACACACACGCACACATACACACACAGGCACACACACACACATGCTCACAAACATGCACACGCACACGCACAAACACACACACGCTCAAGGTCACAGACACACACGCATGCATGCAAACACACACACAAAAGGACACATAGATGCACCCACACATGCACGCACACACAAACACACACACACACACACACACACACACACACACACACACACACACACGCGCGCGCGCGCGCACGCACCCATGCTTGGGCACACACAGACACTCACACAAACACACACACATGCACTCGCATACACACTCACAAACACACACACAAACACACAGACACATGCACGCACGCACGCACACACACACAAACACACACACACAGTCACGCATACTCATACATGCACACACACCCACACACAAACACACACACATGCACACACAGATATACACACACATACCCACACACATACACACACGCACCCATGCTCGGGCACACACACAAACTCACAAAACACGCACACGCACACGCACTCGCACACACACCCACAAACACACACACAAACACACAGACGCACGTATGCAT
>NC_091479.1:25962078-25964578 GCF_036971445.1 Narcine bancroftii | reverse complement strand
ACACACAAACACACACACAAACACACACACATGCACGCACACGCACACAGACACACACGCACAAACACACACACCCACGCTCGCGCACACACACACACTCACACAAATACACACAAACATATGCACGCACACACACACACACAAACACACATGCACGCACACACACAAACACACACGCACACATGAACGCACACACACACACACGCACACACACATGCACACACTCGCATACACGAATGCGCACACACGCATGCACACACATGCACACAAACATAAACACACACAGACAGGCACACACACATGCAGGCGCACACTCACACACAAACACACACAAACACACACAAACACACAAACACACACAAACACACACACACACACACACAAACACACGCACCCATGCTCGGGAACACACACATACTCACATAAAAACACACACGCACTCGCATACACACACAAAAACACACACAAATACACGAACCCATGCTGTGGCACACACACACACTGACACCAACACACGCACTCGCAGACACACCCACAAACACACACACAAACACACAGACGCACGCATGCACGCACACACACAGACACACACACACGCACACATACACACACATGCAATCGCACACACACACAAACACACACACGCACAAACACATACACACACAAACACACACACGCACACACGCACTCACACAAACACACACACACGCATGCGCACACACACACAGACAAACACATGCACAAACACACACACATGCACGCACCCATGCTCGGGCACACACACACACACACTCACACAATCACACACACACACATGCACTCGCATACACACCCACAAACACACACACAAACACACAGATGGACGCACGCACGCACGCACACACACAAACACACACGCGCGCACGCACACACACAAACACGCACACACATGCACACACACACAAACACACACACGCTCGCGCACACATACACACTCACACAAACACACACACATGCGCACACACACAGACAAACACATACGCGCACACACACAAACACACACACATGCACAAACATATAAACAAACAAACACACACACACAAACACACACACACATGCGTACACACACAGACACACATACATGTTCAAACACACACGCACACACACACACACACGTGAATACATACCCACAAACACACACACACATACACACACACGCTCGCACGCGCGCACACACACAAACACACACACGCACACAAACACACACACGCAAAACACACACACACGCTCAAGGATACAGACACACACGCATGCATGCACACACACACACAAACATACACACACGCACACACACACAAACACACACACGCACACACACATGAGTGCACACACACATACTCACAAACACACACACCCATGCTCTGGAACAGACACACACTCACACTAACACACACACACATGCACTTGCATACACTCACACAAACACACAGATGCACGCACGCACGCACGCACACACATACAAACACACACATGCACACACGCATACACACACATACGCACGCGCACACACACACAAACACACACAAACACACACACACACACACGCACCCATGCTCGGGCACACACACATACTCACACAAACACACACACACACTCGCATACACACCCAAAACACACACACATACACGCACCCATGCGCTGGCACACACACACTCACACCAACACATGCACTCGCATACACACCCACAAACACACACACAAACTCACAGACCCACGCACGCACGCACACACAGACAAACACGCACACGCACACACACGCAATCGCACACACACACACATACACACAAACAAGCACAAACAAATACACACACAGACACACACGCACAAACACACAAACACACACACGCATGCACACACACACACACGCATGCACACACGCACGTACACACAGGCATGCACACACATGCACACACACACACTCATACATACCCACGAACACACACACACAATCACACACATGCATGCACGCAGACACACACGCACGAACACGCACACAAACACACACACGCACACACACACACACACACATGCTTACAAATATGCACACACACACGCAAAAACACACACACACGCTCAAGGATACATACACACACACGCACACACACATGAGCGCACACACACACACACACAAACACACACACCCATGCTCTGGAATACACACACACACACACAAACACACACACACATGCATGCACACACACACAGACACACACACATGCACAAACACACACACACGCTCACGCACACACACACACTCACACAAATACACACAAACATATGCACGCACACACAGACACACACACATGCACAAACACAAACACACACGCACACATGAACGCACACGCACACACGCACACACACATGCACACACGAATGCGCACACAAGCATGCACACACATGCACACAAACATAAACACACACAGAGAGACACACACACATGCAGGCGCACACACACACAAAC
>NC_091479.1:25949578-25952078 GCF_036971445.1 Narcine bancroftii | reverse complement strand
GCATACACACACATACGCACGCGCACACACACACAAACACACACAAACACACACACACACACGCACCCATGCTCGGGCACACACACATACTCACACAAACACACACACACACTCGCATACACACCCAGAACACACACACATACACACACCCATGCGCTGGCACACACACACTCACACCAACACATGCACTCGCATACACACCCACAAACACACACACAAACACACAGATGCACGCATGCACGCACACACACAGACACACACACACGCACACATTCACACACATGCAATCGCACACACACACAAACACACATGCACGCACACACACAAACACACACGCACACATGAACGCACACGCACACACGCACACACACATGCACACACTCGCATACACGAATGTGCACACACGCATGCACACACATGCACACAAACATAAACACACACAGATAGGCACACACACATGCAGGCGCACACTCACACACAAACACACACAAACACACACAAACACACAAACACACACAAACACACACACACACACACAAACACACGCACCCATGCTCGGGAACACACACATACTCACATAAAAACACACACGCACTCGCATACACACACAAAAACACACACAAATACACGAACCCATGCTGTGGCACACACACACACTGACACCAACACACGCACTCGCATACACACCCACAAACACACACACAAACACACAGACGCACGCATGCACGCACACACACAGACACACACACACGCACACATTCACACACATGCAATCGCACACACACACAAACACACACACGCACAAACACATACACACACAAACACACACACGCACACACGCACTCACACAAACACACACACGCATGCGCACACACACACAGACAAACACATGCACAAACACACACACACGCACGCACCCATGCTCGGGCACACACACACACACTCACACAATCACACACACACACATGCACTCGCATACACACCCACAAACACACACACAAACACACAGATGGACGCACGCACGCACGCACACACACAAACACACACGCGCGCACGCACACACACAAACACGCACACACATGCACACACACACAAACACACACACGCTCGCGCACACATACACACTCACACAAACACACACACACATGCGCACACACACAGACAAACACATACGCGCACACACACAAACACACACACATGCACAAACATATAAACAAACAAACACACACACACAAACACACACACACATGCGCACACACACAGACACACATACATGTTCAAACACACACGCACACACACACACACGCACGTGCATACATACCTACAAACACACACACACATACACACACACGCTCGCACGCGCGCACACACACAAACACACACACGCACACAAACACACACACGCAAAAACACACACACACGCTCAAGGATACAGACACACACGCATGCATGCACACACACACACAAACATACACACACGCACACGCACACAAACACACACACACACACACACATGAGTGCACACACACATACTCACAAACACACACACCCATGCTCTGGAACAGACACACACTCACACTAACACACACACACATGCACTTGCATACACTCACACAAACACACAGATGCACGCACGCACGCACGCACACACATACAAACACACACATGCACACACGCATACACACACATACGCACGCGCACACACACACAAACACACACAAACACACACACACACACACGCACCCATGCTCGGGCACACACACATACTCACACAAACACACACACACACTCGCATACACACCCAGAACACACACACATACACACACCCATGCGCTGGCACACACACACTCACACCAACACATGCACTCGCATACACACCCACAAACACACACACAAACTCACAGACGCACGCACGCACGCACACACAGACAAACACACACTCGCACACACACACATACACACAAACAAGCACAAACAAATACACACACAGACACACACACACACACGCACAAACACACAAACACACACACGCATGCACAAACACACACACGCATGCACACACGCACGTGCACACAGGCATGCACACACATGCACACACACACACTCATACATACCCACGAACACACACACACAATCACACACATGCATGCACGCAGACACACACACACGAACACGCACACAAACACACACACGCACACACACACACACACATGCTCACAAATATGCACACACACACGCAAAAACACACACACACGCTCAAGGATACAGACACACACGCATGCATTCACACACACACACACACAAACACACACACACACGCACACACACGCACACACACATGAGCGCACACACACACACACAAACACACACACCCATGCTCTGGAATACACACACACACACACAGACACACACACATGCACAAACACACACACACGCTCACGCACACACACACACTCACACAAATACACACAAACATATGCACGCACACACAGACACACAC
>NC_091479.1:25939578-25944578 GCF_036971445.1 Narcine bancroftii | reverse complement strand
ACGCACAAACACACACACCCACGCTCGCGCACACACACACTCACACAAATACACACAAACATATGCATGCACACACACACACACAAACACACAAGCACGCACACACACAAACACACACGCACACATGAACGCACACGCACACACGCACACACACATGCACACACTCGCATACACGAATGCGCACACACGCATGCACACACATGCACACAAACATAAACACACACAGACAGGCACACACACACATGCAGGCGCACACTCACACACAAACACACACAAACACACACAAACACACAAACACACACAAACACACACACACACACAAACACACGCACCCATGCTCGGGAACACACACATACTCACATAAAAACACACACGCACTCGCATACACACACAAAAACACACACACATACACGAACCCATGCTGTGGCACACACACACACTGACACCAACACACGCACTCGCATACACACCCACAAACACACACACAAACACACAGACGCACGCATGCACGCACACACACAGACACACACACACGCACACATACACACACATGCAATCGCACACACACACAAACACACACACGCACAAACACATACACACACAAACACACACACGCACACACGCACTCACACAAACACACACACGCATGCGCACACACACACAGACAAACACATGCACAAACACACACACACGCACGCACCCATGCTCGGGCACACACACACACACACTCACACAATCACACACACACACATGCACTCGCATACACACCCACAAACACACACACAAACACACAGATGGACGCACGCACGCACGCACACACACAAACACACACGCGCGCACGCACACACACAAACACGCACACACATGCACACACACACAAACACACACACGCTCGCGCACACATACACACTCACACAAACACACACACAAACATGCGCACACACACAGACAAACACATACGCGCACACACACAAACACACACACATGCACAAACATATAAACAAACAAACACACACACACAAACACACACACACATGCGCACACACACAGACACACATACATGTTCAAACACACACGCACACACACACACACACACACGTGCATACATACCCACAAACACACACACACATACACACACACGCTCGCACGCGCGCACACACACAAACACACACACGCACACAAACACACACACGCACACACACACACACACACATGCTCACAAATATGCACACACACGCAAAAACACACACACACGCTCAAGGATACAGACACACACGCATGCATGCACACACACACACAAACATACACACACGCACACACACACAAACACACACACGCACACACACATGAGTGCACACACACATACTCACAAACACACACACCCATGCTCTGGAACAGACACACACTCACACTAACACACACACACATGCACTTGCATACACTCACACAAACACACAGATGCACGCACGCACGCACGCACACACATACAAACACACATATGCACACACGCATACACACACATACGCACGCGCACACACACACAAACACACACAAACACACACACACACACACACGCACCCATGCTCGGGCACACACACATACTCACACAAACACACACACACACTCGCATACACACCCAAAACACACACACATACACGCACCCATGCGCTGGCACACACACACTCACACCAACACATGCACTCGCATACACACCCACAAACACACACACAAACTCACAGACGCACGCACGCACGCACACACAGACAAACACACACACACGCACACATACACACACACGCAATTGCACACACACATACACACAAACAAGCACAAACAAATACACACAGACACACACACACACGCACAAACACACAAACACACACACGCATGCACACACACACACACGCATGCACGCACGCACGTGCACACAGGCATGCACACACATGCACACACACACACTCATACATACCCACGAACACACACACACAATCACACACATGCATGCACGCAGACACACACACACGAACACGCACACAAACACACACATGCACACACACACACACACATGCTCACAAATATGCACACACACACGCAAAAACACACACACACGCACACACACACATACACACACACACACACACATGAGCGCACACACACACACACACACAAACACAAACACTCATGCTCTGGAATACACACACACTCACACAAACACACACATACATGCACTCGCATACACACACACAACACACAGACACACACATGCACGCACGCTCACTCATACAAACATACACATGCACACATGCATACACACACACACGCATGCGCACCCACACACAAACACACACACGCACAAACACACACACACACACACAAACACGCACACACTTGCACGCAAACACACACACACATGCACACACAAACACACACACACATCCACGCTTGCGCTCACACACACACACTCACACAAACACACACACACATGCGCACACACACACACACAAACACATACGCACACACACAAACACACACACAAGCACCTGCACACACACAAACACACACACACACACAAACATGCACACACACGCACACACACACACACACCGACGCTCGCGCTCACACACACACACTCACACAAACACACACACACAGACAAACACATACACACACACACAAACACACACACGAACAAATATATAAACACACAAATGCACACACACACAAACACACACACACACAGACACACATACATGTGCAAACACACATGCACATACATGCTCACACACACAAAGACACACACGCACACACACACACACGCACGTGCATACATACCCACAAACACACACACACACACAAACACACACACGCTCGCACGCGCGCACACACACAAACACACACACGCACACAAACACACACACGCACACACACACACACATGCTCACAAATATGCACACACACGCAAAAACACCCACACACGCTCAAGGATACAGACACACACGCATGCATGCACACACACACACAAACATACACACACGCACACACACACAAACACACACACACGCACACACACATGAGTGCACACACACATACTCACCAACACACACACCCATGCTCTGGAACAGACACACACTCACACTAACGCACACACACATGCACTTGCATACACTCACACAAACACACAGATGCACGCACGCACGCACGCACACACATAGAAACACACACATGCACACACGCATACACACACATACGCACGCACACACACACACAAACACACACAAACACACACACACACACACGCATCCATGCTCGGGCACACACACATACTCACACAAACACACACACACTCGCATACACACCCAAAACACACACACATACACGCACCCATGCGCTGGCACACACACACTCACACCAACACATGCACTCGCATACACACCCACAAACACACACACAAACTCACAGACACACGCACGCACGCACACACAGACAAACACACACACACACACGCACACATACACACACACGCAATCGCACACACACACACATACACACAAACAAGCACAAACAAATACACACACAAACACACACACGAATGCACACACACACATGCATGCACGCACGCACGTGCACACAGGCATGCACACACATGCACACACACACTCATACATACCCACAAACACACACACACAATCACACACATGCATGCACGCAGACACACACACACAAACATACACACACGCACACATACACACACATGCACACACACACACATGCTCACAAACATGCACACGCACACGCACAAACACACACACGCTCATGGTCACACACACCCACGCATGCATGCACACACACACAAACGCACACATAGTTGCACACACACACACATGCACTCGCATACACACACACACACACACACACACACACATACACATACACGCACTCGCACCCACACACAAACACACACACACATGCACACACACATACACACACAAACACACACACACACACACACGCACCCATGCTCGGGCACACACACACACTCACAAAACACACACACGCACTCGCATACACACCCACAAACACACACACAAACACACAGACGCACGTACTCATTCACACACACACACAAACACACACACGCACGCACACATACACACACGCACGCGCACAAACACACGCACACACGAACACACACACAAACACACACACACATGCATGCACACACACACAGACACACACACATGCACAAACACACACACACGCTCACGCACACACACACACTCACACAAATACACACAAACATATGCACGCACACACAGACTCACACACATGCACAAACACAAACACACACGCACACATGAACGCACACGCACACACGCACACACACATGCACACACGAATGCACACACAAGCATGCACACACATGCACACAAACATAAACACACACAGACAGACACACACACATGCAGGCGCACACACACACAAACACACACAAACACACAAACACACACAAACACACACACACACAAACACACGCACCCATGCTCGGGAACACACACATACTCACACAAACACACACACGCACTCGCATACACACACAAAAACACACACACATACAAGCACCCATGCTCTGGCACACACACACACACTGACACCAACACACGCACTCGCATACACACCCACAAACACACACACAAACACACACACACGCACGCATACACATACATGCACGCGCACCAACACACAAACACACACATATGCACACACACATACACACACACACAAACACACGCACACACACACACACGCACCCATGCTCGGGCACTCACACACACTCTCAAAACACACACACGCACTCGCATACACACCCACAAACACACACAAAAACGCACAGATGCATGCACTCATGCGCACACACGCGCACGCACACATACACACACGCACGCGCACAAACACATACACACACAAACACACACACACACGAACACACACACAAACACACA